>NW_028118449.1:0-32500 GCF_965113295.1 Leuciscus leuciscus
AAATAAATAAATGTTATTTTAATAACTTTAATGTGTAAAAACTAGAATGTTTTACTAATAAAAAAAAATAGTTTTGAATTTCAAGCAAACATTTATCAGGTTTTTATTTTGTTTTATATTATTTTTTTATTCTTTATTTAAATTATGACATTTATTTTCATTCAAATTAAAAATGTTTTTCAAATTAAGTATAATTAACATTATTAAATTATAATGTTCATAACAATGACAATAATAATTTATTTAAAGTCCAAATGTTTTAAAATAAATACATATTTTGCATAAAGATTTTTTAACACATTTGCCATAATGCAATTCAATACATTTAAATAAATAAATAAATAAATAAATAGCATTCAATGCTATATATAAATAAATAAATGTTAATGTGCCCAAATGTGTGTGTGCTGTAAATTAAGATTTTCTCATGTCTGCCATAATGAAAAAAATAAACTAACTTAATAATAATAATAATAATAATTTATTTAATGTGTCCACATTTTTTAAAATAAATAAATAAAGTTTATAAATAAAAAATACATTTTAAATAAATAAATGTATAGGCTTAGTTTCATATTGCAGTGTATATATATATATAAATAAACAATACTGCTTAATACAAGAGTTTGTATAATTGGACTTTATACTAAAAACCCTCCTGATATATAGACCTTGTGAAATGTCCTCATGTGACAGCGAGACTTATTTGTAACTCTTGACCTTGAGGAACGCATGATGAGTGTGAAGATCTGCTGTATCTCTGCAGGACGCTGAGACCCGACGGTATCGGGAACATGTTGTGTTTCAGACACTGAGGAAAACATCTCCCACTCCATTCTTATCAGGTGCTGACGGGCAGATGCTGAGAGATTCACACACACACTCCGGCTCAGACCCTGAAGATGACTCTTCCTCTTTATCTCTTCCTCCAGATCTAAAGAAAAATCACAAATGAGTTCCCGTAAAATATGATCTAGCCAAGTCATGCATGCATACATACATAAATGTTATTTTAATTACTTGAATGTGTCCAAATGTTGAACGAAAGTCTTACAGGTTTGGAACGACATGAGAGTGAGTAATTGATGACAATCGTTTCATTTTCGGATGTGTCCAAAAGTTTTACTAGTAAATAAAAAAAAAATATATTTTTTTTCAATGTTTCAAACTTTAGCAGCTTTACATTTTTATTTAAAAAAATTCCGCATCGTGAATTTTTTTTCATGCAAATTAAAGTATTTTTTCCCTTGTTTGCCATAATGCAAAAATAAACTAATAATAATGTTAATAACAATAATAATAATTTCGTTTAAGAAATTAACATGAAAGAAGGTTCATTCTCGTGTTACGCAGCACGTTTGAGCTTCAGCAAGAACCAATGAGGTTAATTCTCGTGTTACGCATCACGTTTGAGCTTCTCAAGAACCAATGAGGTTAATTCTCGTGTTACGCATCACGTTTGAGCTTCTCAAGAACCAATGAGGTTAATTCTCGTGTTACGCATCACGTTTGAGCTTCTCAAGAACCAATGAGGTTAATTCTCGTGTTACGCATCACGTTTGAGCTTCTCAAGAACCAATGAGGTTCATTCTCGTGTTACGCAGCACGTTTGAGCTTCTCAAGAACCAATGAGGTTCATTCTCGTGTTACGCATCACGTTTGAGCTTCAGCAAGAACCAATGAGGTTAATTCTCGTGTTACGCATCACGTTTGAGCTTCAGCAAGAACCAATGAGGTTCATTCTCGTGTTACGCATCACGTTTGAGCTTCAGCAAGAACCAATGAGGTTAATTCTCGTGTTACGCATCACGTTTGAGCTTCAGCAAGAACCAATGATGATCATTCTCGTGTTACGCAGCACGTTTGAGCTTCAGCAAGAACCAATGAGGTTAATTCTCGTGTTACGCATCACGTTTGAGCTTCTCAAGAACCAATGAGGTTAATTCTCGTGTTACGCATCACGTTTGAGCTTCTCAAGAACCAATGAGGTTAATTCTCGTGTTACGCATCACGTTTGAGCTTCTCAAGAACCAATGAGGTTCATTCTCGTGTTACGCATCACGTTTGAGCTTCAGCAAGAACCAATGAGGTTCATTCTCGTGTTACGCATCACGTTTGAGCTTCAGCAAGAACCAATGAGGTTAATTCTCGTGTTACGCATCACGTTTGAGCTTCAGCAAGAACCAATGATGATCATTCTCGTGTTACGCAGCACGTTTGAGCTTCAGCAAGAACCAATGAGGTTAATTCTCGTGTTACGCATCACGTTTGAGCTTCTCAAGAACCAATGAGGTTAATTCTCGTGTTACGCATCACGTTTGAGCTTCTCAAGAACCAATGAGGTTCATTCTCGTGTTACGCAGCACGTTTGAGCTTCTCAAGAACCAATGAGGTTCATTCTCGTGTTACGCATCACGTTTGAGCTTCAGCAAGAACCAATGAGGTTCATTCTCGTGTTACGCAGCACGTTTGAGCTTCTCAAGAACCAGTGAGGTTCATTCTCGTGTTACGCATCACGTTTGAGCTTCAGCAAGAACCAATGAGGTTAATTCTCGTGTTACGCATCACGTTTGAGCTTCAGCAAGAACCAATGAGGTTCATTCTCGTGTTACGCAGCACGTTTGAGCTTCTCAAGAACCAATGAGGTTCATTCTCGTGTTACGCATCACGTTTGAACTTCTCAAGAACCAATGAGGTTCATTCTCGTGTTACGCATCACGTTTGAGCTTCTCAAGAACCAATGAGGTTCATTCTCGTGTTACGCATCACGTTTGAGCTTCTCAAGAACCAATGAGGTTCATTCTCGTTACGCAGCACGTTTGAGCTTCAGAAAGAACCAATGAGGTTAATTCTTGTGTTACGCATCACGTTTGAGCTTCTCAAGAACCAATGAGGTTCATTCTCGTGTTACGCAGCACGTTTGAGCTTCTCAAGAACCAATGAGGTTTATTCTCGTGTTACGCAGCACGTTTGAGCTTCAGCAAGAACCAATGAGGTTAATTCTCGTGTTACGCATCACGTTTGAGCTTCTCAAGAACCAATGAGGTTAATTCTCGTGTTACGCATCACGTTTGAGCTTCTCAAGAACCAATGAGGTTCATTCTCGTGTTATGCAGAACGTTTGATCTTCTCAAGAACCAATGAGGTTCATTCTCGTGTTACGCAGCACGTTTGAGCTTCAGCAAGAACCAATGAGGTTCATTCTCGTGTTATGCAGAACGTTTGATCTTCTCAAGAACCAATGAGGTTCATTCTCGTGTTACGCAGCACGTTTGAGCTTCTGCAAGAACCAATGAGGTTCATTCTCCTGTTACGCATCACGTTTGAGCTTCTGCAAGAACCAATGAGGTTCATTCTCCTGTTACGCATCACGTTTGAGCTTCTCAAGAACCAATGAGGTTAATTCTCGTGTTACGCAGCACGTTTGATCTTCTCAAGAACCAATGAGGTTAATTCTCGTGTTACGCAGCACGTTTGATCTTCTCAAGAACCAATGAGGTTCATTCTCGTGTTACGCAGCACGTTTGAGCTTCTGCAAGAACCAATGAGGTTCATTCTCGTGTTACGCAGCACGTTTGATCTTCTCAAGAACCAGTGTTTCATTCGTGTTACGCAGCACGTTTGATCTTCTCAAGAACCAATGAGGTTAATTCTCGTGTTACGCATCACGTATGAGCTTCTGCAAGAACCAATGAGGTTCATTCTCGTGTTACGCAGCACATTTGAGCTTCTGCAAGAACCAATGAGGTTCATTCTCGTGTTATGCATCACGTTTGAGCTTCTGCAAGAACCAATGAGGTTCATTCTCGTGTTACGCAGCACATTTCAGCTTCTGCAAGAACCAATGAGGTTAATTCTCGTGTTACGCAGCACGTTTGATCTTCTCAAGAACCAATGAGGTTAATTCTCGTGTTACGCAGCACGTTTGATCTTCTCAAGAACCAATGAGGTTCATTCTCGTGTTAAGCAGCACGTTTGAGCTTCTGCAAGAACCAATGAGGTTCATTCTCGTGTTACGCAGCACGTTTTATCTTCTCAAGAACCAGTGTTTCATTCGTGTTACGCAGCACGTTTGATCTTCTCAAGAACCAATGAGGTTAATTCTCGTGTTACGCATCACGTTTGAGCTTCTGCAAGAACCAATGAGGTTCATTCTCGTGTTACGCAGCACATTTGAGCTTCTGCAAGAACCAATGAGGTTCATTCTCGTGTTATGCATCACGTTTGAGCTTCTGCAAGAACCAATGAGGTTCATTCTCGTGTTACGCATCACGTTTGAGCTTCTGCAAGAACCAATGAGGTTCATTCTCGTGTTACGCAGCACATTTGAGCTTCTGCAAGAACCAATGAGGTTCATTCTCGTGTTACGCATCACGTTTGAGCTTCTGCAAGAACCAATGAGGTTCATTCTCGTGTTACGCATCACGTTTGAGCTTCTGCAAGAACCAATGAGGTTCATTCTCGTGTTATGCAGCACGTTTGATCTTCTCAAGAACCAGTGTTTCATTCGTGTTACGCAGCACGTTTGATCTTCTCAAGAACCAATGAGGTTAATTCTCGTGTTACGCATCACGTTTGAGCTTCTGCAAGAACCAATGAGGTTCATTCTCGTGTTACGCAGCACGTTTGAGCTTCTCCAAGAACCAATGAGGTTCATTCTCGTGTTACGCAGCACGTTTGATCTTCTCAAGAACCAGTGTTTCATTCGTGTTACGCAAAACGTTTGATCTTCTCAAGAACCAGTGAGTTTCATTCGTGTTACGCAGAACGTTTGATCTTCTCAAGAACCAATGAGGTTCATTCTCCTGTTAAGCATGACGTTTGAGCTTCTGCAAGAACCAATGAGGTTCATTCTCGTGTTACGCATCACGTTTGAGCTTCTGCAAGAACCAATGAGGTTCATTCTCGTGTTACGCATCACGTTTGAGCTTCTGCAAGAACCAGTGAGTTTCATTCGTGTTACGCAGAACGTTTGATCTTCTCAAAAACCAATGAGGTTCATTCTTGTGTTACGCATCACGTTTGAGCTTCACAAGAACCAATGAGGTTCATTCTCGTGTTACGCATCACGTTTGAGCTTCTGCAAGAACCAGTGAGTTTCATTCGTGTTACGCAGAACGTTTGATCTTCTCAAAAACCAATGAGGTTCATTCTTGTGTTACGCATCACGTTTGAGCTTCACAAGAACCAATGAGGTTCATTCTCGTGTTACGCAGCACGTTTGAGCTTCACAAGAACCAATGAGGTTAATTCTCGTGTTACGCAGCACGTTTGAGCTTCTGCAAGAACCAATGAGGTTCATTCTTGTGTTACGCAGCACGTTTGAGCTTCTGCAAGAACCAATGAGTTTCATTCGTGTTACGCAGAACGTTTGATCTTCTCAAGAACCAATGAGGTTCATTCTCGTGTTACGCATCACGTTTGAGCTTCACAAGAACCAATGAGGTTCATTCTCGTGTTACGCAGCACGTTTGATCTTCTCAAGAACCAATGAGGTTCATTCTCGTGTTACGCAGAACGTTTGATCTTCTGTAGAACCAGTGAGTTTCATTCGTGTTACGCAGAACGTTTGATCTTCTCAAGAACCAATGAGGTTCATTCTCGTGTTACGCATCACGTTTGAGCTTCACAAGAACCAATGAGGTTCATTCTCTTGTTACGCATCACGTTTGAGCTTCACAAGAACCAATGAGGTTCATTCTCGTGTTACGCAGCACGTTTGATCTTCTCAAGAACCAATGAGGTTCATTCTCGTGTTACGCAGAACGTTTGATCTTCTGTAGAACCAGTGAGTTTCATTCGTGTTACGCAGAACGTTTGATCTTCTCAAGAACCAATGAGGTTCATTCTCGTGTTACGCATCACGTTTGAGCTTCACAAGAACCAATGAGGTTCATTCTCGTGTTACGCATCACGTTTGAGCTTCACAAGAACCAATGAGGTTCATTCTCGTGTTACGCAGCACGTTTGATCTTCTCAAGAACCAATGAGGTTCATTCTCGTGTTACGCAGAAAGTTTGATCTTCTGTAGAACCAGTGAGTTTCATTCGTGTTACGCAGCACGTTTGAGCTTCTGCAAGAACCAATGAGGTTCATTCTTGTGTTACGCAGCACGTTTGATCTTCTCAAGAACCAATGAGGTTCATTCTCATGTTACGCATCACGTTTGAGCTTCACAAGAACCAATGAGGTTCATTCTCGTGTTACGCAGCACGTTTGATCTTCTCAAGAACCAATGAGGTTCATTCTCGTGTTACGCAGAACGTTTGATCTTCTGTAGAACCAGTGAGTTTCATTCGTGTTACGCAGAACGTTTGATCTTCTCAAGAACCAATGAGGTTCATTTTCGTGTTACGCAGCACGTTTGAGCTTCTGCAAGAACCAATGAGGTTCATTCTTATGTTACGCAGCACGTTTGATCTTCTCAAGAACCAATGAGGTTCATTCTCGTGTTACGCAGCACGTTTGATCTTCTCAAGAACCAATGAGGTTCATTCTCGTGTTACGCAGAACGTTTGATCTTCTGTAGAACCAGTGAGTTTCATTCGTGTTACGCAGAACGTTTGATCTTCTCAAGAACCAATGAGGTTCATTTTCGTGTTACGCAGCACGTTTGAGCTTCTGCAAGAACCAATGAGGTTCATTCTTGTGTTACGCAGCACGTTTGATCTTCTCAAGAACCAATGAGGTTCATTCTCGTGTTACGCATCACGTTTGAGCTTCTGCAAGAACCAATGAGGTTCATTCTCGTGTTACGCAGAACGTTTGATCTTCTGTAGAACCAGTGAGTTTCATTCGTGTTACGCAGAACGTTTGATCTTCTGTAGAACCAGTGAGGTTCATTCTCGTGTTACGCATCACGTTTGAGCTTCACAAGAACCAATGAGGTTCATTCTCGTGTTACGCATCACGTTTAAGTTTCTGCAAGAACCAATGAGGTTCATTCTCGTGTTACACATCACGTTTAAGCTTCAGCAAGAACCAATGAGGTTCATTCTCGTGTTACACATCACGTTTAAGCTTCAGCAAGAACCAATGAGGTTCATTCTCGTGCATGAAGCAGGTATAGTTGAGCTGTTTATGTTCGCTGATCAATGTTTATATGTGATTAAAAGCCTAAATGTAATGTTTACCAACTTTTTTAAGCATCAAAGTGGTAGTTGTGTTAATTGTCAATTGAGGGACAGAAATCTCTCAGATTTGATTTAAAACCTGTTTAGAAGATGAACGAAAGTCTTATGGGTTTGGAACGACATGAGAGTGAGTAATTGATTACATTTTTGGATGAACTAACCCTTTAATATTCAGTTATATTATCGATTTGACTTCACTGACACTATCAGATGAGAACAAAACTTTAACTTACACTGGAAAAAATGCTTTTCTTACTTAGTATTTTTGTCTTGTTTCCAAAAATAAAAATAAATCTTAAAACAAGATGCATTTACTAAAGTAGTAAAATCTTGTTTTCTGGGGAAATAAATCAAACTTAAGAGAGTTGTTGCTTAAAAAACAGCTAAAGGATCTGCCAATGGGGTAAGAAAAGTAATCTTAATTCAAAGAGAAAATATAATTTGACTATTTTTAAGCAAAAACTCATTTCATTTTGATTTATTTCAAAACAAGACATAGGCCTAATATCTTATAGCATTTTACTCATCTAGTAAATGCATCTTGATTTAAGAATGTTTATATATTTGGACTGGAAACAAGACAAAAATACTAAGTAAGAAAAGCATTTATTGCAGTGTAATTGATCTAAATAATAACACCATTGTCTTCTGAACAATAGAAATAAAAGTGGCTTGATGTCTGGGGCACAAGGAGTTTTGCACACAACCCCATAGAAACACAACACAAGGGAACCAGCAGCACTCAGCATAACCATTACCCGACCTGTGCCTAATCTCTAAAGAGTTACGGCATCACTGCATCAAACCAGACGCTGACAGTCTCGTTGCCCTCCAGCTTACGTTTGCCTTTTAACGTTTCGCTCATGCGAGGCCTTGCGCAGGAATGTTAAGCTAGCACAGGAAGCGTTGGAAGCGCTTGCTAAAATCAAAGGCGGGGAGGTGAGTGACAGGTGAGGTTTCAATAGCGGCCCGCACCTGTGAGGACTGAGACTCAGACTCGACCCCCGACCCCGGACCTGCAGGTGTGCTGGCGTATTGTTGAAAACAGCCCAGCAGAACCGATCCTGTGACACCGGCCCGTCGCGCACAGATGAGGGTGAACGGCACGGGCTTTAAGGTGTCGAAGAGAAGAACACACAAACGGCTTCATGTCTAATGTAACAGTAAAGTCTCACATCCGGTCAAAGCGCTTGACTTTTTCTTTTGAATGAAAAGCAACATGGTAATTGATGCTAGTTAAGTTAAGCTAACCACTTTATTACACAGTTGTGCTAATTCATGTTAAAATCATGATAATTCATGTTGACATAATGTTAGCATCATGTTAACACATTGCTAGTATGATTGAAAACTTTGCTAGCAATGAATTACCATGTTAGCAACATGCTAAATCATGCTAACAAAATGCAAATTCATGCTATTAACGCGTTAAACATGGTAGCAACATGATCATTAATGTTAGCAATGTGGTAAAACCTGCTAATTCAAGTTAGAAAAAATGCCAATTCATGCTAACAAAGTGTTAAATCATGCAAGCAACATGCTAAATTATGTCAGCAAACATCATTTGTGTTAACAATGTGGTAAAACCTGTTAATTAATGCTAACAAAATGCAAATTCATGCTATTAACACGTTAAACATGGTAGCAACATGCTAATTAATGTTAGCTGTTTACTAATTCATGTTAACCAATTGCAAAGAATTCTAGCATCATATTGGCACATTGCTAAAATGATTGAACACTTGCTAAACAAAATGCTTAAACATGTTAACAACATGCTATTTCATGCTAAAATGCGCTAAAACATGCTAGCAACATAAAAATTCACGTTAGCAATGTGTGCTCAAACCTGCTAATTCATGTTAGCAATATGCGAAAACATGCCAATTTATTCTAGCAATGTCTTTCCCTCTGTTTCCACTTCCGCTAATAAAATTTCAAACAGCTTTATCAAGCCAAAATCAAAGTTTGTCCCAACGAACTTTACTCATCTAAAATATGAATAATTCACAAAAGTGAAAGATTAGCGGCCCACACCTGTGAGGACTGAGACTCAGACTCGACCCCCGACCCCCGGACCTGCAGGTGTGCTGGCGTATTGTTGAAAACAGCCCAGCAGAACCGATCCTGTGACACCAGCCCACAGATGAGGGTGAACGGCACGGGCTTTAGGTGTCGAAGAGAAGAACACACAGACCTACAGAAAGACAGATTCATTTCTGCTGACAAAACACACAGTGATGTGATGTAAAGTCTCACATCCGGTCAAAGCGTCTGACTTTTCTTTTTTTTAAATGAAAACAAAAAACGGTACAATACAGTTCACACACACAAAAATGAAAAAATTATAATCAGTTGTCAAGCAACAAAGTGGTAGTTGCGTAAACTGTCAATGGAGGGACGGAAATCTCTCAGATTTCATTTAAATATCTTCATTTTGTGTTTTGAAGGTTAACAAAAGTCTCAGTTTGGATGAGTAAATGATGACATATTTCATTTTTGGGTGAACTAATCTTTTAAGTGGCAGTCAGTTGAGTTAAGTACCTCAAATATGTATACATATATCTCCTTTCAGATGAATAATACTGCATGATTGTCCTTCCATGATCTTCAGACATCAGTGTGAATCTCTTACTCACAGACGGATGAGTCTCCAGATATAACATGTGGAGAGATCGCTTACCTCTGATAGTCTCTGAGGAGCTGGTAAATATTACTGTAAAACAAGTGGCGCTCTTTGTTTCAAAGGAAGCAAAACATAAAATATATTCCAGAAGACATAAACAAGCTCTGATGGGCAATAAAAACATGGATCTAATTCCAGAATAGGTGGTTATTAAATTCTGAATTTAACGATTGGCTCCGTTTCAATTCATGACTTGGAATATGAACTGAATGTTTAATAAGAATTCAAATTACAATTCAGAGAAATTCAACAGAATGTGGTAAATTATATGCCCCAAAAAAAAAAAAAAATTATAATAATAAAAAAAAAAAATTTTTTATTAAAATTTTATTACATTTAAAAAAAAATTATAATATTTTTATTTATTTATTTAATGTTATCCGTGTTATATTTCATCTGCAATAACAATGTGGACTTTTATGAAGATCTGTGTGGACATTAACTTGTAAATGCATCATTATGCATTAATACAAGGAGAGTCTCTGCATTAAAGACCCGCAGATCAACATCTCTCCAATTTTGTAAATTAAATTAAATGTGGAGGATTTTATCTTTGACCAGATGATTGACAGGGCAGTTTATAGACGGAGAGCAACCGTTAAAGAGGCAATTGTGTGACGTGATAGTGCGTGCTTCTGCTTACACACTCAAAAGTATGCACTTTTCCTTCACAAAAAGAGAAGAAAATACTTTTAGGGCGCAGTATAAGTAGAAGAATTGAGACGCAGCATGAGACTCAGACAGGCTAAAGACAGCGAGATGTGCAGAGATAAATGTCCCACTGAGAGCTGATAACCAGAGGAATGTCCCAGTGAACCTGTTCAAACCTGCCCGAGAAATGAGCCTCACCATCTCAGTCTGAGACCCGGTGTTGTAGATTAACACACACTGACTCCACCGGACTCGACGCTTAGGCAAAGACAAGCTTATATCTCACGATTCTCAGAAAGATGAACAGAATTTTGATATAAACTCACAATTGCGAGTTATAAAGTCTGCAAAAAATGCTTTTCTTACTTAGTATTTTTGTCTTGTTTCCAGTACAAATATCAAAAAATTCTCAAATCAAGATGCATTTACTAGATGAGATTTACTAGAAGATATTATGTCTTGTTTTCTAGGGAAATAAATCAAAATGAAGTGAGTTGTCAAAAAAAAAAAAAAAGGCTAAAACAACAAAAACAAAAACAACAAGACGTGTTTTTGGTGTTTTTGTCATTTTTATTAGTTTTTTTTAAATGTCTATATATTTTTTGCTAGTTTATTTACTTGTTGTTATTTTAGTACTTTCATTTAAACTAAAATAAAGTTGAATTTCTTTTAATATTTTATTTCAGTTAATGTTTGTTTTGTTAAAAAAATAAAATAAAAATTATATATCAGCCAATGGGGTCAGAAAAATAATGTTAATTCAAACAGAAACAAGATCATTTTTCTGACCCCATTGGAAGATCATTTTGCTTTTTTAAGCAAAAATTCACTTAATTTTGATTTATTTCCCTAGAAAACAAGACATAATATCTTCTAGTAAATCTCATCTAGTAAATGCATCTTGATTTGAGAATGTTTAGATATTTGGACTGGAAACAAGACAAAAATACTAAGAAAGAAAAGCATTGTTTGCAGTGTGGGAGATATAAACACGCAAATGCAAGAAAAAGAGTCAAGAATTGTGAGATAAACATGTTATAGACGCTGTTTAAAAGTTAAATGTTATAGGTTTAAATATTATTTCATGCTGTAGCTGCTATGTATGTCCTCTATGAACTGCATATGCGAATATTACATCGACTTACTGTTTACATCAAATTCATGAAAGTGGCGTAACTGTGACGTCTCCTCAAATTCATCTATTGGCTCAAGATTGAGTGATGTGTAACTTTAACACTGAAGCCTGTTTCATACGGTAAGATGCTTTCTTTTGGCCGAGAGCAACTGTGTGTGTTCTTCAGAGAGAATGCAATCCCAGAATGCACTGCAACAACACATCAAAAAAAAAAATTAAACCGAGATGGATGAGGAGAAGATATTAGATGATAAACTAGTTAAAATATCATTATATAAATATCATTGAGATACTATTATAGTTTTTGCTACATATTTTAAATTGGATTTTACTTGTATTTTTTGTTTTTGTCATTTTTATTAGTTTTTTTTAAATGTCTATATAGTTTTTATGTTTTTTTTGCTAGTTTATTTAGTTTTTGTTATTTTTTGTCATTTTAGTACTTTAAACAAAAAAGTAAGTTGAATTTTTTTTTATATTTAATTTGATTTCAGTTAATGTTTGTTTTGTAGCAACTATTTTTTATTTTTAGTTAATGATAATATATATATATACACACACACACACACACACACACACACACACACACACACACACACACACACACACACACACTCACATATATATATACACATACATATTGATTTTGAGACTTGGGTTGTTAAAGTATTTAAAAAAATTGGTGTTTATATAATTTTTATTAGTTTATTTAAAAATGTCAATATAGTTTTAGTTTATTTAGTATTCTTTATTTTAGTACTTCAATTTAAACTAAATTACATTTTTTATATTTTATTTCAGTTAACGCCTATGGTTTTACAAATACTATATAAATATATAAAATATACATATAAAGCATTGCTGTTAACTGAGATAAAGCTGAAATAAAACAGAGTATAAAATGGTGATATAACAAGAATTCTTATTTATAAGAATAAATAACTAAAACTAAACAAAAATAAATTAAACCTAAATAGCAGTTTTCAAAGAAATAACATGAAAATTTAAAATATAGATATTTTATTTATTTTAAATATAGTTTTTCACTAAATCAAGATATTAACGGCGTCTTTCAGTGAGTTTCAGTGAGTGTTGTCCTGTATAGACAGAGAGACGACAACATTCAGCCTTTCTGTGACCTGAGAAAATCCCCCGAGACTCACAGCGTGTGCGACTCACTCAGACGCTCGAGGATGAATCAATTAAAGCGCGCGAATGAATGAACAAAAGCGAGCCCACCTCTCGTGCTCCCTATCTGAGGGATGTGATGCAGGCGATAAGGGCTGGAGGTGTGTGTGAGGTGTGTGTGAGCTGTGTGTGAGCTGGTACACACACACACACACACATGCTGGTATTCGTGACAGGCTTCCAGATGGCAGATTGTCCTGGCTTCTGCGGTGGGCATCTCGGGCTTCCCCTCGCCGGGTCACCAGATCCACAGCGAGATACGCTGCTATTTCCAGAGGTGATTGAGTATCAAACACTTCAAGATACCGCAGAACATCAAGCAATCAAAACGGTTTGAATAGAGTTAACTACTCGAACGTAACGGGTGGCACTACTGTGTTTCGTAGTGGACATGCAAGCACAGAGAAGTGTTCGCTCGTGTAAATACTCTATGGTGCTTTCTGTACGCGGAGACTATCAGCAATAATTGCACTTTAAAGGATTAGTTCACTTTCAAAAAAATGTATGCTGATAATTTACTCGTCCAAGATATCCATGTCTTTCTTTCTTCAGTCGAAAAGAAATTAAGGTTTTTGAGGAAAACATTCCAGGATTTTCCTCCATTTAATGGACTTCAATGGCAACCAGCTATACCGATGTTCACAGAAGGTTCAAATGTCCGTCTCAATGCAGCTTCAAAGTCTCGACACGATCCCAGTCCAGAAATAAGAGTCTTATCTTATTTAAAAAATATATATATATATATATATATTAGGGGAATTAACGCATTAATCTTTGCGATTAATTTGAGATTAAACATTTTTAAACGAGTTTAAAAAAAGAAATAACGCAATTGTCGCAGCACTTTTTTTTGCCTCGTTTTAATGACTTCCTGTTGCGGCTGCTATTGAAAAGGCCGAAAATATGCCGTCCCGCCCCTCCGTGTTCAGCGATCAGGCTTCATTCTCACGCAGCTTTCATGAGCGGGGAAAACGAAAAGCAAACGAAAAGTTTTTTCACGAAAAGCAAAGTCTACTTTCTCTGTAGTAGACTTCTGTTTGCTGAGCTGGTATAGTCATGCTGGGCAACAATGGTAAAATGACCTGCTCTGATCACATGCTCTGGTAATAATAGCTTTGTAGGACTATATTTTATTTTGATAATTAGTAAAAAAAAAAAAAAAAAATCTGTTAAATTGATTATGTTGATTGATTATTGAAAAAGAATAATATATTGATGTTTAATATTATTTTAATATAGGGCTATTTTCTGTTCCCTTTTTTCCCCCCCTGTGTTGTTTCATTTAATTAGGTGATTCTAAGTTTAAATATTGATGATTACAAGCTTGCGGGAAATGCAATTAATTGCAATTAATTAAAGCAAATTGTGCCATTAATTAGTTAATTTTTTTTAATCGATTCCCAGCCCTAATATATATATATATACTGTAACCACAAATGCTCATCGTGTACCATTCGTGAAAGTTATTTGTCTTATATTTGTTATATGACGCAATGCGTGGCGCATCTCAGAGATGGTACAAGACAGGCATTTGTGGTCATAAAGTATATACTTTTTTTTTTTTTTTTTTTAAATGGCCGATCGTTTCGCTGGATAAGACTCTTATTTCTCGACTGGGATCGTGTAGAGACTTTGAAGCTGCACTGGGACGGACATTTGAACCTTCTGTGAACATTGGGATAGCTGGTTGCCATTGAAGTCCATTCTGTGTAGAAAAATCCTGGAATGTTTGAAGAAAGAAAGACATGGATATCTTGGATGACATCGGGGGGAGTAAATTATCAGCAAAAAATTTTTTTTTTGAAAGTGAACTAATCCTTCAACACCAGCAGTGGATGTGTGCATCACGATTAAATGTGCACTTCCAAAAAAAAACCTTGTAATACATGATGTTTTTGTTAGAGACTCCAGGATGATTTTCTACCCAATTGAGTTGGATTTATTTTTATACATTTTTATTGTTGGATTTTTTTTTTTTTATAATTTTAGTGCTTCAACCTTATTGCCGAGGCAGCATTTGTAATTTTCATTTAGTTTAAGTTTTTCAACGAATATTTGTATTTTATTTAAATATTAAATATTAAAATATTTTATTTATATATATTTATATAATCTCATGTCACAGAAAGGCTGAATGTTGTCATCTCGCTGTCTAAATAGGACAAAACTCACTGAAAGAGGCCGTTAATATCTCGATTTAGCTTTTATTTTTATATTTTTACACTTTAATGTTATTTCTTTGAAAACTGCTATTTAGGTTTCATTTATTTTCTGTTTAGTTTTATTTATTTATTTATTTGCAGTTAATAATTTTAGCGCTTCACCCTTTATATTCTGTTTTATTTCAGCTTTATTTCAGTTAACAGCATTGTTTTATATGTATATATATATAGTATATAAACTTGAAATAAAACTGAAATAAAAAATAAATTAAAAAAAAGTATATAATCTATTATTTATTTTGGTGCTTCAAGTAAAAAAAAGAAGAAAACAAAAAGAAAAGAGAAATGTTTTCTTTGGAAAATATTTCATTTTATTTCAGCATTTATTCAGTTTCATGGTCCCATGTAAGTCTGTGTTTTGGTTTCGTTTTCACTGTGTTTTGTTCCTGTTTCGCCTGCCTGAGTTCCTAAGTTTGTTTCCCTGGTTGTTAGTTAGTTTCACACACACCTGTTCCTGTCCACTTTACTCCTCGTCACTCTTGAAGACCTCAGTTCATCCGGTCTCGTCAGAGTTAAACGTGGCTGTGTTCATGGATTCCTCCTGTGTTCTCCTGGGTTTTCTGTGTGGATTTAATAAAGACTGTTTTAATAATCTCACTCCTTTCTTCGGCACTTGACACAACAACCAACCGTGACATCACGTGACACATTATTTTTTGTTTTGGTTATAGTTTTAGTTAAAAGTCAATAATTGTATCTCTTAAAACTCATCTTTGATCATCAAAATGACATATTTAGAAAAAAATTCCTCATGCCTTCAAATATCTTGACTGTAACTCGACACCCTTGCCTCATTTAGTATGCGTGATTCTATGAATATGCAAATGAGCCCCGCCTCCACTCACTCACTCAAACACATGCAAAGAAGAAGATATTGTGATATTTTGGACATGAGAATGTGGTCTTGGATGTCGGCAGTGAGTGCACTCTCACACCAGCAGTGAACGTGAGCTGCACGATTAATCGCTTCGTTTATGGGCTAATTAGGAAACTCGTCAACATTTGGTTAGAGCGAGATCACTGTGCGCATGTGTTTTCATAACAGGGTTTAAGTAGATTAACTGTGAATGTAAAGGATCGGCGTGTGGATTCACAGCAGCTGCAGCTCGAGCCCACCCAGTGTTCCTGAACACCCCTCATTCCCCCACACACACACACACACACACACACACACACACACACACACACACACACACACACACACACACACACACACACACACACACACACTCAGACACACACACACACACACACACACACACACACACACACACACACACACACACACACACTCAGACACACACACAGTGTTCCTCAACACCCCTCATTCCCACACACACACAGATACACACACACACACACACACACACACACACACACACACACACACACTCACACTCACACACACACACACACACACACACACACACACACACACACACACACACACACACACACACACACACACACACACTCACACACACACACACACACACACACACACACACACACACACACACACACACACTCAGACACACACACAGTGTTCCTCAACACCCCTCATTCCCACACACACACAGATACACACACACACACTCAGACACACACACAGATACACACACACACTCTCGGCTACTCACTCAGACTCAGACACACACACCTCCAGTGACTCCCAGAAGCAGGTGCTAAAAGCCGGAGGAAGGAATTCATTCCTGAGAGTCTCGGTTTGCAGGCGAGTGTGTGTGTGTGTGTGTGTGTGTGTGTGTGTGAGAGAGTGTGTGTGTGTGTGTGTGTGTGTGTGTGTGTGTGTGTGTGTGTGTGTGTGTGTGTGTGTGTGTGTGTGTGTGTGTGTGTGTGAGCTAATGCTTCTGTTTCACAGTTACTGTATGACTGTAAAGATGAACTTGTTGAATCTGAGGGGGTCGAAAAGAAGCCGTTTAGTTGATCATGTATGAATGTAATAATAAATGGCATAAAACAGTCAGAGATTGAGTTACTTGCAAAATCATCATCGCCTATGAAGTTTACAACACACACACACACACACACACACACACACACACACACACACACACACACACACACACACACACACACACACACACACACACACACACACACACACACACACACACAGAAAACACTTAGAACACCACAGATAAAAATCACAAGCACATAAAATGTATAATATAATAATTACACAAGGATGAGAAAAGAGTTGAAACTCGTTGTATATAAAGTACAGCATCGACACACACATTATAAATGAGCAAAGAGTGTAAACGCTGGTCGTGATGCGACTTCCAGAAACATCAGGCTCTGCTACAGACAAAACTCTTACTCATATTTAAAAAAACAATAAAAAAACGCAACATGATTAAAACTTTAACTAAAATGAAAATGTAAAATATAAAAACAAAAACTAATCAAAAATTGTAATAAAAACTATAATAGTATCTAAAATAACACTGATATAAAATATTATATAACATGTAATTAAAAAATATATATACACACACACACATTTACATTATTATATAATATTCATTTTTATATTATATTATTAAAATATATTTTTTTTTACTGTCATCTAAATGCTCCAGTAGTTTGACAACTGAACTTTAATTATTATTATTTTTTAACATTCCACATATTTCTCGAATGAAATCACGAGCACATTCAAACTGGTAGTGTATGAAGTCCAGCACTGACACACACACACACACACACACACACACTATAAACGATCCCGTATTCCTCTTGTGTCGAGTCTAACGCTCTTCCTGAAGGCCTGGCTCGGCTCCAGACGCCGCTCGTGTTCGGAGAGCCGGCCGATGACAGCTATTGTGTCTGAAATGCGGAAAAGCTTGTAAAAACACTGGTTTCCTGGTTTCTGCGGCTCTCGATGCGCGACTCTCTATCGCGTCCTGTCAACGTTTCCCTGTTTAACACTCACCCTCACTGAGTTTTACTCTTTAACTGAGTAAACGCACTGCACTGTAAACGTCTGGCTCGACAAAATGCTCAAATAAATCTAGAAATGAACTTTATGAAAACTGATTGTTCTGAGAAACACATGTTTGATATGATGTCATGTGTCTATTTACACTAGCAGTCAAAAGTTTTACTTTTCTTCATCAAGGATGCATTAAATTGATCAAAAGTGACAGTGAAGACATTTATAATGTTACAAAAGATTATTTTTCAGATAAACGCTGTTCTTTTGAACTTTCTATTCATCAAAGAATCCTGATATAAAAATTTAAATAACTTATTTTCAACACTGATAATAATCATAAATGTTTCTTGATCATCAAATCATATTAGAATGATTTGTGAAGGATCATGTGACACTGAAGACTGGAGTAATGATGCTGAAAATTCAGCTTTGATCATATAAATAAATTAAACTTTACTAGATATTCACATAGAAAACAGTTATTTAAAATTATAATCATATTTCACGATTTTAACTGTATTTTTAATCAAATAAATGCAGCCTTTGTGAGCAGAAGAGACTTCTGTTAAAAGCATTACAAATCTATATATATCATATAAATAATGCAATAATGCATGTTTGATTTATTGTAAAGAATATCTGCGTCTCTAAAACTATGCGTACTAAATGATGTTATGTTCATTGAGTGTTAAATCCGAGCCGTTTCTCCCGTGCTTCACGTTTAGAGACGCGATAGAGAGCGATCCTCTTATCAGTGAGAGTTCATGGCAAAATATCAGAGACAAAAATACAAAAAAAGGTGCAAAATCCTCAAACCCAAACAAACTAAAGCAAAAAAACAAAGGTAATGTCCGCACACTGCTCCAGAACAGTAGATATTGCAACGTTCATCGACCATCAGGTCTTCGTCAGGCTCAAACTAACGGATATTTCGGACCTTGATTCTGATTGGTTGAGCCATTACTCATTACATTAGTGTTACTGTGCAATGGCTGCGTGTGTTGCTTAGCAACCTCTGTGGACCTACATTGCTTGGCGGAGGAATAAATGTGTTATAACGTTATATTTTTTGTTGCTGGTGTTTATTTTATGAATAAAATACATTTAAAATTAGGGCTGCACAATATTGAAGAAAAGTGCGATATGCGATAACTCGTTCAATAATGCGATATTCGATGCGATAATGCTTAAAGTGTGTAAAATAAACTTAAATTATCTTAAAAATATATTTAAAATTATAAGAAAACATCCCTACAGCTTCTGACAGTGAACATCAGTGTTTTACTGTATAAGTGTTATAGTAACATCAGTGTAAACCTCGGGGTTCAGGTTATCCTACATTAGGGTTATTCAACATCAGTGTAAACCTCAGGGTTCAGGGGTTCAGGTTATCCTACATTAGGGTTATTCAACATCAGTGTAAACCTCGGGGTTCAGGGGTTCAGGTTATCCTACATTAGGGTTATTAAACATCAGTGTAAACCACAGGGTTCAGGGGTTCAGGTTATCCTACATTAGGGTTATTCAACATCAGTGTAAACCTCGGGGTTCAGGGGTTCAGGTTATCCTACATTAGGGTTATTAAACATCAGTATAAACCTCGGGGTTCAGGTTATCCTACATTAGGGTTATTCAACATCAGTGTAAACCTCGGGGTTCAGGGGTTCAGGTTATCCTACATTAGGGTTATTAAACATCAGTGTAAACCTCGGGGTTCAGGTTATCCTACATTAGGGTTATTCAACATCAGTGTAAACCACAGGGTTCAGGGGTTCAGGTTATCCTACATTAGGGTTATTCAACATCAGTGTAAACCTCGGGGTTCAGGGGTTCAGGTTATCCTACATTAGGGTTATTAAACATCAGTGTAAACCTCGGGGTTCAGGTTATCCTACATTAGGGTTATTCAACATCAGTGTAAACCTCGGGGTTCAGGTTATCCTACATTAGGGTTATTCAACATCAGTGTAAACCTCGGGGTTCAGGGGTTCAGGTTATCCTACATTAGGGTTATTAAACATCAGTGTAAACCTCGGGGTTCAGGTTATCCTACATTAGGGTTATTAAACATCAGTGTAAACCTCGGGGTTCAGGTTATCCTACATTAGGGTTATTCAACATCAGTGTAAACCTCGGGGTTCAGGGGGTCAGGTTATCCTACATTAGGGTTATTCAACATCAGTGTAAACCTCGGGGTTCAGGGGGTCAGGTTATCCTACATTAGGGTTATTCAACATCAGTGTAAACTTCGGGGTTCAGGGGTTCAGGTTATCCTACATTAGGGTTATTAAACATCAGTGTAAACCTTGGGGTTCAGGTTATCCTACATTAGGGTTATTAAACATCAGTGTAAACCTCGGGGTTCAGGTTATCCTACATTAGGGTTATTCAACATCAGTGTAAACCTCGGGGTTCAGGGGTTCAGGTTATCCTACATTAGGGTTATTCAACATCAGTGTAAACCTTGGGGTTCAGGGGTTCAGGTTATCCTACATTAGGGTTATTCAACATCAGTGTAAACCTTGGGGTTCAGGTTATCCTACATTAGGGTTATTCAACATCAGTGTAAACCTTGGGGTTCAGGTTATCCTACATTAGGGTTATTCAACATCAGTGTAAACCTTGGGGTTCAGGTTATCCTACATTAGGGTTATTAAACATCAGTGTAAACCTCGGGGTTCAGGTTATCCTACATTAGGGTTATTCAACATCAGTGTAAACCTCGGGGTTCAGGGGTTCAGGTTATCCTACATTAGGGTTATTCAACATCAGTGTAAACCTTGGGGTTCAGGGGTTCAGGTTATCCTACATTAGGGTTATTCAACATCAGTGTAAACCTCGGGGTTCAGGAGTTCAGGTTATCCTACATTAGGGTTATTCAACATCAGTGTAAACCTTGGGGTTCAGGGGTTCAGGTTATCCTACATTAGGGTTATTCAACATCAGTGTAAACCTTGGGGTTCAGGTTATCCTACATTAGGGTTATTCAACATCAGTGTAAACCTTGGGGTTCAGGTTATCCTACATTAGGGTTATTCAACATCAGTGTAAACCTCGGGGTTCAGGGGTCGGGTTATCCTACATTAGGGTTATTAAACATCAGTGTAAACCTCGGGGTTCAGGTTATCCTACATTAGGGTTATTAAACATCAGTGTAAACCTTGGGGTTCAGGTTATCCTACATTAGGGTTATTAAACATCAGTGTAAACCTCGGGGTTCAGGTTATCCTACATTAGGGTTATTCAACATCAGTGTAAACCTCGGGGTTCAGGGGTTCAGGTTATCCTACATTAGGGTTATTCAACATCAGTGTAAACCTTGGGGTTCAGGGGTTCAGGTTATCCTACATTAGGGTTATTCAACATCAGTGTAAACCTTGGGGTTCAGGTTATCCTACATTAGGGTTATTCAACATCAGTGTAAACCTTGGGGTTCAGGTTATCCTACATTAGGGTTATTCAACATCAGTGTAAACCTCGGGGTTCAGGTTATCCTACATTAGGGTTATTAAACAACACAAACTGAATAATCAAATGTAAAAATAAAACACTGCTGAGTTTTCACAGTATGAATGAAATCCTGATTCTTATTAAAGCTACAGAAGTTATTCAGCCGAGAGTGAGTGATTTACTCTGTCTTTAGTTCATGACCAGTTATTGCAAGCCGTTATGATATGCAGATCATGATATATACATCTGAGATATTTTGATAATTTCGGTATATTGTGCAGCCCTAATTAAAATGAATAGTTTTATAAAAGCAATAAGCCCCTTGAAGCCCGTTAGCTGTTCTAAACTCACTGTATATCACGGCTTATTGCTTTAATAGACAACAGGTGATGACCTTAAACAAGTTTCCCACCAAAAAAAAACATAAAAAAAAAAAAAAACAGGTGACTTGAATTAAAGAGAAAAAATAATAATGATGATAAAAACTTAAAATAAAGTAAAAAAATGAAAAAATCTAATAGGAAATAAAAAAATATATAGTTGTCTAAATTTTAATAAAATAAATATCAGTAACCAACCCACAAAATAATCACACATAAGTACAAAAAAATACTGAAAACATATGAAGAAATACACAATCCTATAAAAAAGGCTGAATATCGAATTCCTCATTCAACCCAAAAGCGACAAAGAATTTAAAGTATAAATGTCTTGCTTAGTTGAAGACATTTAATATTCATCAATAATATTGATCTCCTGCATTGACACCATTATATGAGAACTGAGCTGAGCTGGACGATGACATCACTTTTCTCCAGAGCGGATATAGATATATATACAAACAAACTAAATTAATAACTTTTTTACAACAAAAATGAACCATCACTGAACTTGCTTAAGCTGGACTGTGATGGTATTTTCTTCAGCTATTTGCACACTGAGGAAGGCCCGCGCCGAAACGCGTCTGTGCAAATACAAATACAAACTTATTTAAGCATAGTGCAGCCTCTCTCCCACTTTATGTTTTATAATTATCTAGGCCAGCACTCTTAAAATTGACAAGTGTACACATTGAGTGAAGCCTGCTCCTATCCACATTTAATTTTCTTCTGGAAACAAACTTTATTGCATTATTGTCCTGTTATCTCAGTAAAGCTGCTCTGAAACTCTCTGTGTTGTAAAAGCGCTGTATAAATAAAGGAGACTCGACTAAATCCAGAAACATTCTCGAGTTTTCCTCTCAGAATCTCCTACTCTCTACAGTTTTTGTACCCGCTTTATGCCAATGTATTATAAGGCATTAACATTATGACCCGCTTGTCTAAAGTGTAATATATAAAGTTATTAACTCTCTGATGCATCATTACTCCAGTCTTCAGTGTCACATGATCCTTCACAAATCACTCTAATATGATGATTTGATGATCAAGAAACATTTATTATTATCAATATTATTATTTATTAAATTGATCGAAAGTGACAATAAAGACATTTATAATGTTACAAAGATTCTATTTCAATTAAATGATATACTGTAGAACTTTCTATTCATCAAAGAATCCTGGAAAAATAAATGTCCACAACTGTTTTCAACATTAATAATGATGATAATGAGTGTTTACTGAGTATAAAATCATCATATTAGAATGATTTGTGAAGGATCATGTGACACTGAAGACTGGAGTAATGATGCTGAAAATTCAGCTTTGATCACAGGAATAAATTACACTTTACTATATATTCACATAGAAAACTGATGATTTACATTAGAATAATATTTCACTATTTTACTATTTTGTGTATTTTTGATAAAGTAAATGCAGCCTTGCTGAGCAGAAGAGACTCTTTTTTTTTTTAAACATAAAAAATCTTACAGATCCCAAACTTTAGAATGGCAGTACATCTATATATATATATATAAAATGCAATAATGCATGTTTTGATTTATTGTAAAACATTTACATAAATCTACATCTCTAAAACTATGCGTACTAAATGATGTTACAGTAATTGAGCGTTAAATCGAGCCGTTTCTCCCGTGCTTCACCTTTAGAGACGCGATAGAGAGCGATCGTCTCATCAGTGAGAGTTTATGGCAGAATATCAGAGAGTAAAGAGATCAACTCGTGTGTTTTAATGCTAAAGTGTCCAGCGATCGCTGGGGTTTCTGGGGGACGGAGACAGACAATGTGTGAGAAAGAAGAAAAAAATTAACTTATTTTTTAATTGCTTTTATAATAGCAAGAGTTTCTGGGTGGATTTGGAATATTTGTAAATGCTTTTAGGGATGAAATTTTACTTTTCTGAAAAATATGTATTTTTATTTATTTCAATAGACAAAGATTACAGCCTTTATTGTTAATCTTTGATTATGGGGAAATACCATATACATAAACAAAAATGTTTGTTATTTCAGATAGAAATTAAAATAGAGTTAATACTTGACTTGAAAACTAGTAAAGCAAAGCGCACTGGGTCTCTATGTGAAGCTTTTATGATATTTATATGATGATCTCATACCTGTTCTTTCCTGTTTATATCATTTTCTTTCTTTTTTTCCATTTTTTTTCATGTATTCTTTTTTTATACATTACACTGTATTTTCTTTTCCTATTTGTTGTAGTCTATATTTGTTTAATATTTTTACACCATATACTGGATTATTGTCGTGTCATGTTTATTATTTGTATCTGACTGGCATTCAATAAAATAATAATAATAATAATAAAGCGTGGCAGCGATCGCAGTGATTTCTGTGGGACTGAGAAAGAAAATATTGTCCACTTATTTCTTAATAGCATTTATAGCGAGAAGTTCTGGGTGGATTTGGAATATTATCTTTGTAAATGCTCAGGGATGAAACTTCACTTTTCTGAAAAATATGTATTTTTATTTTAATAGACAAAGTTTACCACCAAATGTGGCCTTTATTGTTAATCTTTGTTTGATTATAGGATCTCTTTATCATTTTCTTTCTTTCTTTTTACTTGTACTATTATTTCACTGTGCATTTTCTTTTCCTATTTGTTGTAGTCTCTATTTTTTAAATATTTTTACACCATATACTGGATTATTGTCATGTTTATTATTTATATGTGACCGGCATTCAATAAAAAAAATATTAAAATGAATAAACCCGTGGCATAGATCGCAGCATGACCTCATCAGAGCGCGGGAGGATCAAAGCCGGCTTTTAAATGAGGAAATCGGCCAAAAAAAGTCAATTAGATTTAAAGAATTGGGACAGGGTCTCGGGCCGACCAACGGATTTTAATTTAGAAAACAAATTGGCAACCAGTTTATTATGCAACCCAGCCCATCCACAGGAGTGAATCACGTTCCTCAGCATCTCGGGAGACGCGTTTGTGCCTTTGCTTTAGATTTATCAGTTCTGGGACAACCTGCTTCTTGTTTAGTCTCCGTTGAGCTCCTAAAGACTTGGCGTTCGCTTGCAATCGCACAAAGGGAAAAGTTGCACGAAGGTCAACTTAAAAGAGATACGCTTAGCACATCTAGATGGATGTTTTGCACAAAAATAAATGTAGATCAGACTGAAATCCTGAGGAAAAATGACCCCGGTTTGCTCCGGATGGGCCCTTTCTCTGGGCGAACCCTCTGAAATTCATCAAATTGGATCAAGATGACATCAATAATAGACTCAAGCTGGAGCTCACCAAATGATCCGTGCATTGTTTTAGTTTATTCCTCTCGATGCACATTCCGATTAAGGACGGCGTCATCAAAAGCCTCGTCACAGATGTCAACACATTGGCGTCCGAAGAGCTGTTTTCTCTTATTCCCGGGGCTTTTTCGCATTACGGAGCGATCCGAGCACGACTTTTAAACCCTTTAATTGTAAATCGCTGCAAGCACACCTTAATAAAACCACAAAATGATTTCAATTTGGCTGATTTGCAATGCATTTAAGGTCTGTATTTTTATGCATGCATGTTAACTCACCTGGGAATCTGGGAATCGAACGGGTGACCTTTGACCTGCTCGTGTCAGACGAGCTGCAGGAGGAAAACAAGAGAACGGGCGTCACAGATACTGTAATGTTTCTGCCAAATCAAGCCCAAAAACACATGCAGCATCTAAAGAGCACTGATAACTGTTTGAGGATATTTATTTTTATGTTACCTGGGAATCGAATGCATGCTACCAAAATAATACAATTAAAATAGAAAATTAAAATAGACAATAAAATAATACTAAAATAAAATAAAATAGAAATAAAATAAAATAGAAATAAAATAAAAATAGAATAAAATAAAATAATTCTAAAATAAAATAAAATAAAAATATTATAAATTAAAAAATTAAAATAGCATTTATCAGGGTTCAAGCAGTTAAGGCATTTAAGCACAAAAGCATCAAAAGTGATTAAGTTTTATTTAGCAAGCATGTAACCACTGACATAATAGATGGAAAACACCATTTAGAGCCAATACAGGCAATGTACCATAGGAAATATATGGTTTTAAAGTTTTTTAACAGTTATAACGCCACCTTTGGTCCGATCGCCATAAAATTTGGCATGCTTGTTAATGATGTTATGTCACATATGCTCACCAATTGATGATCGGTTCACGAGCAGCTTTAAGTGAGCCTCGAGTCTACAGCGATCTGTCAGACACATTAAAGAGTCACAAAACGGTATTTATTGTTTAAATGTCTCTAAAAAATGACTACATTTGAAAGGTGAGACTTTGTTTCATATCAAAAGTACTTGTCTGTCAGCGCGCAGTCTTTTTTCTGATCCGCAATGTATTTTTCACTGCATGAGAACTTGGTGTGGTGTGAGAGTGGCGTCGCTTGTCAGACATAGCAACAGTAACTAAAGTGGGCGGGTCTTTGCGAACGGTCATTGACAGTATGGACGGGGATTCGCCAGTCCCAATTCAAAACAAATTTCATCACAATCCATCATTGTTCGTTTCAAACATGTGAGAGCATCAAAATGATCCATGGGTGAAATTGATTGGATTTAATAATTTTTTTTGTCAGTTCCTATCATAATTTTTACATTTTGGCGTTATTGTTTAGCTATTTACCTATGTCTTCAAATTTCCTTTGTTTTTTTGTTGTTGTCGTCTCGATCGGACTAACGGCTTTGAAGATAACCACAATTTTTTAAAGCTCTAAATGACACTTACAAAAACCATAAGGCGAAACCTGGCATGTTTGGTATTGTTGGACTCGGCAAGGATTCTTAGGAGGTCACTCCTGTGAAAAAAACATGGGCTTGAAACTTCTAAGGCTCCTTCAAGGCATTGTGTCAATGACGTATAGTGAGTTTTTTGAGATACACCAATGTTCTCATAGACTATCATGGCACCCTGGACAAAGACACTAGCCGCGTTTCCACTGTCGGGCCAGGGCCGGGCCGTGCTAGTGCGTGCCAGGGCCAGTCGCGTTTCCACTGTCACTTCCGGGGCTTGATCGGGGCTTACTCGGGGCCAACGGCCAGGATTTCTGGCCCATCGAATACCTTGGGCCAGCTCGGGCTAGAGGCGTGGTCAAGGTAAAAGGCGGAGTTTATCGGTGTTAGGGAAAGTTATGGTCTGCGGCAAGATGCACATTTCACTTTTTTATATCGCAAAAAAGAAACGCTGCTCGAAATGGAGAATCGCCTGTACTGGTCTGTCGAAGATACCAAAGCTCTTCTGAGCATTTGGGCAGAAGAAAGGGTACAACGTCAATTTGACGGCGTGTGCAGAAACGAGGACGTTATAAAATACATCGTTGCTGAACTTGCTAAGCTAAGCATTCAGCGAACAACGCTTAAAGTAAAAAAAATAAAAAAAAGTTGCGGGCGCAGTACAAGGCGATTAAAACGCACAATGGACAAAGCAGTGCCCAGAGAAGGAACTTTCCATGGTTCAACTTGATGGACGGTGTGCTGGGTCACCGTCCCTCTGTTAGTGGAGGGACAAGTCGGGACACTATGGCAGCCGCGGACGGTGAGTTAATACATGCTATCTTCATAAATTCCTAGTTTTCTAACTTCCTAAGAAAACAAATAAAATATTGCATAAGTGGCTCATATACGTGTTTATGTTTTGTGTGCTAGAATCGTCATCCCAGAGTGCTTTATTTGACTCAGAAGTGGAGCAGGGACCGTCTACTACACTTGTATGACGTTTGATCCAGGAAGGCGTGTTAAGGGCAGGGTTTAGGGCAGCGCTGCAGGGCTAATGGCCCGGCAGTGGAAACGCAAGCCCGGTGCTTGAGGCCCGAGGCCACTGGCCCGGCTCGGCTCGCTGTAAGCCTGCAACATGAGGACAGAACATCAAAGATTTAATGTGGCCTAATATTCCTACCAAATCAAGGCCAAAAAACACAACATTTAAAGTACAGATAACGGTTTAAGGATCTTTATTTGTATAATGTTACCTGGGAATGGACTGCATGACCCTTGACCTGCTCGTGCAAGATGAGCAACATCAAAGACTTCATGTAATATTCCTTCCAAACCAAGGCCAAAAAACACAACATTTACAGGCGAGATCACAGTATAAAGTAATGTAGGATTGCATTAACCATAAACCCTGTGATATTGCCGTTGCTCGAGCTCTGACAGGTAAACATGTATAAAAATATGTATTAAAAAAAATCTATAAAATATTTGTAAAAAAGTGAGTAAATTGGCTATGGGACCCACATTCTTCCATGGTTATTAAGCCACGACCACAAATGTTTAATAACTGGAACCAAGCGAATTTATTTCTCAAAAATGGTTGACACAACAAGTACCGTCCCACACATAAATTGTAAGAACATCACTAACAAAAGGTAAACAATTTATATCCTATCCTCATTCAGTCATTCATAATAATATAATACAGTTAATAAGTTGGCCTGAGCCACCATAGTCATCAAAAATATAGAAAAAATAGCACAAAATGAAACCGTGGTATTTTGGGTTGAGATTATGAAAACTAGTTACCGTGGTAATGGTAAATACACAATACTAACATGAATTGTTAATAAAACATATGAAAACTGCTCTTGATGAAAAAAAAAAAAAATCATACCTGCATCATGTAAATCCTTCCCAGCTAACACACACGATGTATCAACTACTTTTGGGTAATTTCATGATTTACCAATTTACTAATTGACAACGTAACTACGACGTTTACGTAACGCGCGCCTCCGCATTTGATTTTCGCGGGCAACTGAAGAAGAGTGCGCGCGACGAGCACAGAGTAACGTCTGACAGGACGGGGAAGTTCGTTTTTCTGAGGTGAGAGACCTTTTATTTCCTATTAAGCTGCGAAAATAAAGTTAGAATAATGACACTGAAAGCCTGACAACAACATCTCATGATCTGACCGCAGATACTGAATCAGTACAACGCGTTTTTCTCAGGCACGCGACAGAAGAGTCAACAGCGTTGAAGTGCGTCTTTCAAAATAAAAGTCTCACATCCTAAAAACCTCTTTACTTAAAGGGATAGTTCACTTTGAAATTTATTTTTGGTATGTTTTAGCTTACCTCAAGGGCATCCAAGATGTAGGTGTCTTTTTTTCCGCAGTAGTTTCAATTTTGATATTTTTAGGTCAAACCGTTCTTGTCTGTCAGTCATATAATGCAGGTCGATGGTCACTGTCTCAAAGAGCATGCACAGAGTCCAAATTAAAACAATTCCCCGTCGTCCAAATTAAACAATTCCCCATCGTAAGTACACATTGATGGCCTAAGACACGAAACGAGCGGTTTGTGTGAGAAAACGAACAGTATTTATATTGTTTTTACCTCTTGTACACAGCCATGTCGAAGTGATCTGATCTGACGTGTACGCAGACTGGTGCATAGATATATACACACTAGATGTCGCCTTGTCTACGGCAGTTCATTGGAACGAATGTCTTTAAGGCGACATCTAGTGTATATATCTATGCACCAGTCTGCGTACACGTCAGATCAGATCACTTCGACATGAAACTACTGCGGAAAAAACAACAACTACATCTTGGATGCCCTTGAGGTAAGCTAAAACATACCAAAAATTAATTTCAAAGTGAACTATCCCTTTAAAGGAATAGTTCACTTAAAAATGAAAATTTGTCATTTACTCACCCTCAAATTGTTTCAAACCTGTATGAGTTTCTTTCTACTGCCGAACACAGAAGAAGATCATTTAAAGAATGTCGGTAACCAAACAGTTGATGACTTCCGATGCAGAAGAAAGGAATACAGGTTTGAAACAACTTGAGGTTGAGTAAATGATGACAGAATTTTATTTTTTAAGTAAACTAATCCTTTAACCATCCTACTCGCACGTCCACCATATTTGTAGTTCTTAACGCTTTTTATTCGTGGGCAATATTAGCGTTAGAGTGTGTGTGTACGGGGGAAAAAGTAGACCATCTGGGTATCATTGGAATACTCATTTCAACACACTATGTTTTGGGACACACTAAATCTAATTTCAAATACTGTTTAGGACAGATAGTCTGCGGGTAGTATGTAAATTGAGACGTGGCATGCGTCTGGCAGAAGAGTCAACAGCGTTCACGCACGTCTTTCAAAATAAAAGTCTCACATCAGAAAAACATTTGGAGTTATTTTTTGTTGTTGTTGTTTCTTTGACCACACACTCACCAGACACTTTTGGGTCGCGACCCACCAGTTGAGAAACTAGTTTAAAGCTACAGTCAAACCAAAATTTATTCAGATACTTTCAACGTTTCTCACATTATCACAGTTTATTCGCTATAGTTTAGAAAATGATAATAAAATATGACAAGAACTCATATTTATGAACTCAGTTGATATTTGACTGGTTTTGTCCGTCCTTCTGTTAGACTGTCTCACACATGAATTATGTTGAATATCTGTCAGCTGTTAAATTTAACTACACAATTAGATAATACCAGTTTAGCTCAACCAATCACCAAGCAATGCTTCATTGTGTTCAGTCTGTGAGTGAAAAGAGCATTAGCAATTAAAGAAAACACACTTCAGCAAAACATGATCAGCTCAAAGTGTCCCAATCATTTTTCTCCAAATTGTTTTTCACTGTATGAAGAATATTTAAGTATAATGTCACAGTTTACTTTAATTTGCTCTCCTCGCTTACATAAATTAACTATAGTGTCCTGATCACACTAGTAAAAAAAAAAAAAAAAATTATTATTATTTTTATAAATGCATGTTACCTGGGAATTGAACGCATGACCTTTGACTTAATCATGCAAAATGAGCTGCAAGACAAAAACAAGCCGACGAACATCACAGATGTCACACTATTTCGACCAAATTAATCCCCAAATCATATGCAACATTTAAAGGAGGTACTGTTTGAAGCAATCTATGAATTGTGAAGCTGACCTTGCCCATTTGCCTTGGAAAATATGAAAAAATGAGAAGAACACGCGGCGACTCTGGTTTGTTATGAGCCACCACGTGTCTTATCTCTGATGCGCGTTTAGCCATCATATCTGATTATGAGGACTGTTGTGACCTCTTTGTCATGTTCCCAAGGTTACTAATCAAATTTCCGTCCGGTTCAGAGAACACAAAGGCTCATGGTAAAATCCTCCCGCTCAAACACCCTCTCGCTCCTTCATGTGATGAGGTCAGCGAGGATGTAATTCCTGGGATGAAAGACTATACTCGTGTTTTGATCCGGCAGAAGTGAGGGAATATCGAGCTTCAGGTGGGCTTCATGCCGTTCTCATTACGGGACGCTGATGTAAGGACTTTTATGTGTAAACGTGGGGCAAATGGTTACAGTGCATTAGTTTAATATTCCCTAAACGGTGTATGAAGTAGATTATCTCTGGTATTAGTGTTGCTAGTGATGTGATCGAACCTCTGACACTGAGTGCTAAAGTTCAGCGTTTGTGCTTCAGACATAAATCATCTGTACTGAGTGATCAAACGCACTATTCTCAAAACAAATGAGCTGGAAAAAATCCCAAAGAAAAAAAAAAAATTATCACAGAGACACGAGTTACAGAAACATCTTCATTCATCAAAATAAACAAAGGTTGACATAACTGGTAAAACTGAAACTAAAATATATTTATAGTATGGAAAACAAAATAAGTTGTAAATAAAAGAAAGATTTAATTGTTCTACTTTAAAATTTCATGTTTAATTCTTGCTGTTTATTTTTAATTTAATAGTGATTATTGAGGGAAAACCGTAAATCCTACAAAAAAAACGTTTTAAGAGTAGAAAACACAAAAAAAAAATGCAAAGGACAAAAAGGATCAATGTAATAAAATAAAAAATAGGATAAAATAAAATAATAAAATAAAAATAGAAAATAAAATGTAATAGAAGCCTTACTAAGGCTCTATTACTAGCCTTAGTAATAGAATAAATAAAAATAGAATAAAATTAAAAGGTACACTAAATAAAAGAATAAAAATAGAAAAAATAATTATAGAATAAAATAATAATAGAAGATAAAATTATATAAAAATTTAATTAAAAGTAGAATAAAATAAAATAAAAATAGAATAAAATGAACAAGTATCATAAAATAAATTAAATTAAATTAAAAATTAAATTAAAACAGAAAATAAAATTAAAAGTCGAACAATAAATAAAAATTTAATAAAATTAAATAAAAATTTAATAAAATTTAAAAGTAGAAAAAAAATAAATAAAAATAGAAAATAAAACAAAACAAAATAATAAAATAAACATAGAAAATTAAATAATACAAAAATTAAATAAAAATAGAAAATTAAATAAAACCAAAGGATAAAAACCAGCCAGCAAGCAAACACCTAAAGCCATGGCATTATGGAAGTTTAACTTCTGTAAACTTTTGGCCACATTAAAGTGAATTTTGGTGCCAGAAGTTTACAATTATTGGAAAACTTTAGTTAGAAAGCCTTAACATAAAACATAAGATAAAACATAACATAACGTAAGGGTTATTCAAAACAGGAATGGCTCTGTGTCCTGATAACCTTTGGGGATAAACGTGGGATTTTCAGACTCCAAGTTTCCTCAGCTACGTCATTAGAGGATAATATCTGAGTCTCCGAGCTGGATTAATGAAAGAGAGCCTGAGTGAAACACATTAATGAACTTCCAGCTGTCAAT
>NW_028118449.1:40000-87500 GCF_965113295.1 Leuciscus leuciscus
AAAATGCTAGCATCATGATTGAACAATTTGGTAACATGAAATAACGTGCTAGCAACATGCTGAAACATGTTATCAACATATATAATGCTAAATGTTAACAATATGCTAATTCATGCTAATAATATTTTTATAAATGGCAGCAATATAAAAATGCATCTTAGCAATGTGCTCAAAACTGCTAAATCATGTTAGCAATGTGCGAGAACATGCTCATTTATTCTAGCAACATGCTAAAAACATGTTAGCAACATGCTTATTTATGTTAGCAAACTGTTAAATCATGTTAACGTATTGAAACATGCTAGCAAAATGCTAAAGCATGTTAACAATGTGTTAAAACATGCTAATTCATGTTAGAAAAGTGTTAAATCATACTAGCAACATGTTAATTCATGCTAGCAATGTCTTTCTCTCTTTGTCTTTCCACTTCACTCAATTTAAAGTTTATAAAGCTTTCAAATGGCTTTGTCAGACCAACATCAAAGTTGCTAATCTAAAATATGAATAATTCACAATAAAAGTGAAATATTTCCCATCACATGACGCGTGCGTTCAGAGCTCAGGCGTGTGAAACTGCTGGCGTTCCGAGGCTCTATCAGCTCTTTGGTTTTGACTGCATCAGGAGAATTCCTCAGCTGAATGTCACGTCGCCCCGATGATCAGATTCGGGGGTTTGACGTTCCTCCTCAGTCTCTCCCACACAGATAGAGGAGATCGCAGCTGCCTGACCTTCACTCAGCGGGACAACACTGCTAACCTCATGCTGAAGATGCATGTGCACAACAACCAGCACATCCTTCTCTGACCTCTGTGTGCAGTTACAGAAACACAAGAGTCACATTCCTAATGTTTGTATTTATGAAGGCTGAGATTCAATGACTATAAAACCACTCTCCTATGGAGACGTTCTGGGGTTTAATTATTTTCCAAATAGAGATATTCAACTCATCTGGTGAAAAAGTATGAATTACATTTATTTTAATTCATGCTAGTGAAAAATTAATTCATTAATTTATAGTAATGCATGATTTGTTTCATCTGGTGAAAAAGTACTAATTAAATGTATTTAAATTAATATTTTTTTTCCAAGTTACCTGGTGAAAAATTATTTACTAATTAATTTATATTAATTCATGTGACCCAAGTCTTCTGGTGAAAAAGTGCTAATTAAGTTAATTTAAATTCATATTTTTTTTAAGTTACCTGGTGAAAAATGATTAATTCATTAACTTATGATTGTCCTCATGATGTCAAAAAATCTTAATTTATTCATTTAGATTAATTCATGATTTCTTTGAAGTCGTCTGGTGAACTTTTAATTCAATTAATATTTATCCATGATTTTTTTTCCAAGTTATCTGGTGAAAAATGATTAATTCATTAATTTAAATTCATGATTTCTTTCAACACAAAAGTATTAATTAAATAAAATGATTAATTTATTAATTTATATTTATTCATGATTTCCACTAATTCCATTAATTTAAATTAATTCAAGATTTTTTTTCCCAAGTCATCCGGTGAAAAATTTATTAATTAATTTATATTAATAAAAGAAAATTGTCTAATATGTAGTCTTAACTTTTCATGAAAATGTAAAAAAAAAAAAATTATATATAATATCATAGTTTCACATCACAATATATATCATAGAAAAACAAATATCACAATGTAATTTTTTCCAATATTGCGCAGCCCTAAAAATTTAAAAATAGGCATTATTATGTGTGTAAAAATGCTATTGTGAAAGTTTGATCAGGTATCCAGTGGTTATGATTTATGGCCTGTGGTTAACGATGTCACTTCTGGATGATTTGTCGCATACATCAGTCAGATGTGTTGCACACACATACGCAATAATATCATGTTTTGATGTTTTTTATTCAAAAATGCATCTTCAAAAGCGATTCTATGAAACTTCCTCATGAGTAAAACGTCTCTCGGATGGCGTCGTCGTTCAGCTGGAATGATTCACAACATCCACAGGAGTTTGTGGAACGTCTCTGTGAGTGAACTCATCACTCCAGAATATCCCTGAACATCTTCCTCTTCTTCGACTCTCCCGTTTGCACTTCCATCCAGTCGCCCTGGCGCTTCAGGAACGACGTCAGACCGAATTTGGCCCAGATGTGCCTCGCAAACCGATCGGGTCGAAGCTGAGATTCACTGGGGACTGAGAGACCAGAACATGATCAGAACATGATCAAGAACATGTCAAGAACACGTCAAGAACATGATCAAGATAAAATAACGTCTCCGCTCATATTAACCTCATCCTTCCCTCGGGTCATTTTGACCCAGAAATCATTTAGTTAAAAATTGAGTGTTCATCAGAGGCGTCCAAGACCTCAGGACTTTTGTCGCACTTGAACCACGAATACACACATTTCTTTTTGAATGAATTTGAGGAGTTTTGTGGTTGAAATTTTAAAAAGTAACCTTAGGAATGAAAAACAAAAAATGCTCAAAATTCAAACTAAAAATGCAAAAACTTTAACAAAAAATTATTTTATAATGTTTATAATACATGTGTATCTGAATGCACACTGAAGCGAACTGACTTTAGGACCCAGCGGAATATAGAGATATAAGGCCATCTAGAGTCATGAAATATCATGGTATATAATTTTTTATTAGAGGTCGGCAAAGACACCCAAATGTAAGATATTTTGAGCTGAATTAAAAGGGTTTTGGATGAAATTGTGAGTCATTTTGAATTTAAGTTGAAATAATATGCGATTTAATATTAATTAAATTGCGATTTATTTATTAGTTATTTATCAAATCTAGACATTTAAAGGTAAATTAAAAAAAAATCTCCAAAAAACCTGCATAAAAAATAATAATATTAAAATTAAATAAAATAAGCTCTCTGAAAAATAATAATAATAATAATCATTTCCGGGCTCTGGGCTCTAAATGCATGCAATAGTAAATTATAATTTTATTTATAAAAAGCTACAATTTTATAAATTCCTCACTTACTAAAATTGCTTTTATGATGTTGTTCTGGGGTTTAATTTTTTTAAATTCTTTTCAAATAGAGCTATTTAAGTCATCTGGTGAAAAATTATTAATTTATTAAATAATTAATTATTGTTTTTCATTTTTATTTCAGTTTATCTGGTGAAAAATGTATTCATTCATGAAAGCATGTTTTCTCACCGAGTTTGTCTGCTATTCTCTTCCTCTGACTGATGGTGGCGCTGTTCCACACGGCCTCCAGCAAACGACTGCCGTACATCGAACACGCCAGATCCACATACATGTCCTGACACAGAGATTACATAATTCAGATTATTATTATTATGATAACCTTTATTTTACCAGGAAAGAAAGCAGATTGAGATCAAAAATCCCTTTTGTAAGAGCGTCCTGAAGATTATCAGCAACACAACTCGCATGGGTTTAACAAATAACATTCATACATACATATATAGAAAACACACAGGCAAATTTAATAATAAAATAAGTAAATCAATACATAAGTCAGTGTTTCTGTCTCCAAATCTTTCAAAATCACTTTAAAAATGTCCAATGAAACCTGAGTTTCAGCTTAAAGGTGCAGTGTGTAAGTTTTAGCACATCTAGTGGTGAGTTTGTGAACTGCACCCAGCAGAAGTTACGGTGGCCGACAGGAAGTGATGTCGTCGTCTGAGACAGCAGAGAGGAGCCAGTTAAACAATGAGGTTTCTTTACAAAGATCAATTAAGAAATTAGGTTTATATAATTATTCAGTAAAACAGTGTTATTGTGAATATTATTGTCACTTGTTCATCATTGTGTCAATGTTTTATTCGCTGACTTTAGCTGAAGCTTCTTTACACGAAGAACAACATAGTGACGAAACGCGTTTGTCCGTTCAGGGCCACCGTAGAAACATGTTGGCGCAAATTGGCTATTTCAACTTAAGGGAAATAGGAAATAAGCTCTTTATACACCACTGAAAACATAGATATGTGTATGATATTGTATTTCTGTCAACAGATCCTCGTAAATCTTACACACTGCACCTTTAATTCAAGCGTGTTAGAGACAGAGCTGAGCTGCGTAGTGTTTGTGAAGCTTTACCTCCATCTTCCTCAGGATCTTCCCCCGGCCCTTATCGCTGGCCAGCGTCACCATCACCTGAAGCGCGTGGCTCCCGAAGGGGTCGGTGGCGAAGGTCAAGAGGTCACGGGGGCAGAGGTCATGAAGGCTGTTCATCAGAACCGATCGCTCTTTAAACCCGGCCAGCGCTTGAACCAGCCGAGAGCCGTGATAACACACTGAGAAAGCCTGAGGAGAAGCCTGAACACACAGACAGAGCATGTCACCTGCATACTACACTTTACACACTGCATACTGCATACTACACTTTACACACTGCATACTACACTTTACACACTGCATACTACACTTTACACACTGCATACTGCACTTTACACACTGCATACTGCACTTTACACACTGCATACTACACTTTACACACTGCATACTACACTTTACACACTGCATACTACACTTTACACACTGCATACTACACTTTACACACTGCATACTGCACTTTACACACTGCATACTGCACTTTACACACTGCATACTACACTTTACACACTGCATACTACACTACATACTACACTTTACACACTGCATACTACACTACATACTGCATACTACACTTTACACACTGCATACCATACTGCATACTAGGGATGGGCATGATTAATCGACGATCGATAATTGATCGTTAAGAATTTCGTCGATCACGTTTATTTGTTATCGATTAAACTAATGCAGGTTGCGTTGCGTAGTGTGAGTCTTGAAGCAATGGAATTAATTTTAGCGCGGAGGTACCTGCGCATCCCGGGAACGTCAGTCCCCTCAGAGCGGGTGTTTTCAGCGGCTGGACTGGCTGTCACCAGGTTGCGGTCGCGTCTGATCCCAGATCATGTCAACATGCTTATCTTTCTCAACAGAAATCAGTAGACTGGTGCAGAAGTTCTATGGGAACTTCATGCGTTTTCTCAGATCGGATAGCTATCTGATTTATCAAAACGATTCCATTTACACCTGGTCACATAAATGTGTTTTTGCAAAACGGATATAAATCCGATCTTGAATTCCAGCGCTATATGCATATTTAAATTGTTGCACATCATCGAAAGCAACTGATATGAGCTGCATTTTATTGATCATCAGCGAAAATTTCTAAATCAAAGACCGCAACAAGATATTGCAGCAACAGCCCTGGTAAGATCATTTCGGTTCTTTACTTTTAATGAAGATGATTGTGTGTTGATGAAATTACTTTCACTTTGATTTGCGATAGTTTGCACGTTGGCTTGATGAACAGATGCTCATCGGTGGTGATGCGTGTTGAAGTAGCGTCGTCATATCTGGATATAACATGACATATAGCCTATAACACGCTCTCACACGTTTATTTCTTATCATTTTTGGGATAAGTCAAATTTACACATGTGGTTTCAACAACCAGATGCATTTACTCTTGTCCAGTTTCGTCTGGAATGCGTCTCAGATCTCCTCCTGGTTTGAGCATTCGGATTTAAATCCGTCTCGAATGTGTTTCGGAGGGCATTTAGATTTGGTCTTTTCACGAGCGGATAGCTATCCGATCACAGAAAATGGATGAAGTGGCCATGGGTCTCTGTTTAAGAACGCCGGCTCGCAGCTGCAGGTTCCGCTGGTTTAGAGCACCGCAGGAATCTTCAAGTCTACCGAACGTCCAGTTTCACTGCCACAAGTTGATCTTCTTGTAATAAAGATCTCATCGAGGACAAACAAACTGTATTTTTGTATTTTCATTGCATTTTTTAATTTATAAAAAGTTAAAGAAATAATGAATTTCAATATAAAAATATTAATGATTAATCGATAGTCGATCGTTAATTCTCCCGACGATCGACAAAGAAAATGTAATCGAATGCCCATCCCTACTGCATACTACACTTTACACACTGCATACTACACTTTACACACTGCATACTACACGTTACACACTGCATACTGCACGTTACACACTGCATACTACACTTTACACACTGCATACTACACTACATACTGCACTTTACACACTGCATACTACACTTTACACACTGCATACTACACTTTACACACTGCACTTTACACACTGCATACTACACTTTACACACTGCATACTACACTTTACACACTGCATACTACACTACATACTGCATACTACACTACATACTACACTTTACACTGCATACTACACTTTACACACTGCATACTACACTTTACACACTGCATACTACACTTTACACACTGCACTTTACACACTGCATACTACACTTTACACACTGCATACTACACTTTACACACTGCATACTACACTACATACTGCATACTACACTACATACTACACTTTACACACTGCATACTACACTTTACACACTGCATACTACACTTTACACACTGCATACTACACTACACACTGCATACTACACTACATACTACTTTACACACTGCATACTACACTTTACACACTGCATACTACACTACACACTACATACTACACTACATGCTGCATACTACACTTTACACACTGCATACTACACTATGGGGATATTTTGGGGATATTTAATTAAATTTTATCAATCAATAAATTCCTCTTGAAATAAACTGTTGTATTATTTAAATTTAATACTGTGAAGCTGCTTTGATACAATCTGTATTGTGAAAAGCGCTATACAAATAAACTTGACTTGACTTGACTATGTAAGGCATACTACACTTTACACACTGCATACTACAGTATGTAAGGCATACTACACTTTACACACTGCATTCTACACTTTACACACTGCATACTACACTATGTAAGGCATACTACACTTTACACACTGCATACTACACTTTACACACTGCATACTACACTTTACACACTGCATACTACACTATGTAAGGCATACTACACTTTACACACTGCATACTACACTTTACACACTGCATACTACACTATGTAAGGCATACTACACTACATACTGAATACTACACTTTATGTAAGGCATACTACACTTTACACACTGAATACTACACTTTATGTAAGGCATAATACACTACATACTACACTTTTTATACACCATACTACACTTTATATAATGCATACTACACTTTACTTGCTGCATACAAAATGTTCTATATGGCATTTTATACTGCATACTACACTTTATACACACCATACTACACTTTATACACACCATACTACACTTTATATACACCATACTACACTTTATACACACCATACTACACTTTATACACACCATACTACACTTTATACACACCACACTACACTTTATATACACCACACTACACTTTATATAAGGCATACTACACTACATACTGCACTTTACATATTGCATTCTACACTTTACTTACTGTATACTGAATACTACACTTTACACTTTACATACTGCACTTTATATATTGCATACTACATATTTATAAAATAATAATTTTCAATAAGCTTATATTTTTAGTTTTCATGTTAATCTTAGCTTCATTTTATGTGATTTGTCATTTTTATTAGTTTTTATTATTTAAGTTTAATTTATTTTTAAATTCGGTTTTGGTTTTTATTTATTTCCAGTTACTAATTTTACTGCTTCTTCAAAATTTCTAATGTTGTGCAGTTTAAGTTTTCCAACTAATATTTATAGTTTATTTTATTTCAGCTATATCTCAATGAACAGAAATGGTTTTAATAGTTTTGCTTTTAGTTAACGATAATAATCCTGAACAAGAGAATTATTTCTTTTCAGTAAGAGTTTGAATGTGATTGGTTATAACAATTCCATGCCTCATTACAAATTATGTACACTTATGCAACCATGTAATTCTAGATTTTTATTTTGTCTTTGTCACTTAAAAGTTTATATTTGTTTGATATATGCATTTTGTTGCATTAAAGGTGAACTAAGATCTTGGATACATTATTTTTATATCTTAAAAACCTGCAATTTGAAGCAAAAATAATACAACCTATATCAGTTTAGCCAGTTAATATATAATTCAATATTTAATTATTTGTACAATTTTTATTCATTTTTTTTAATGATGGTTTAAACTCAAGAGGAAAAAGGCATTTTAAATGATTAAATTATAATAATAATTTTAATAATATTTAAATTTCTATGCAGATTCACTCCTTGACAAAATCATTTATTTTATAATAATATATACTCTAATATATAATATATATTATAATAATTATTACATTATTTTTTTCAACTAGAGCTACACAATACATATCAAAATTTCACAATGTCAGTGTTTATCCAGTGTTGTGCAGCAGCATCTAGTAGTTAAACTTGGAAAGATAATGATTATTATGTGTAAATCGATCAAATATCAAGTGAATAAGATGGTTGATGTTACTTTTTGTTCATTTTTGCCACACTGGAAATGGAAGGTTGAGCCAAAAGCATTGCATTGTGGGATACAGACTCTCCTGCAGCTGCGTTCACATGTTTGCCTTGTCCAAATACCCACACTACCCACTCTTGGACACTTGAGAGCGTGAAAGTAAGTGCACAAGACTGTCCCATATCTTAAAAATGCCCTTAATGCACACTAAACCCTCACTATCCCTAATACCGATTCGGAGCTAAGCGTATCCCATCATGCATTATGTTCGGGAGCTCATGTGCCCCGAAATCGCGAGATGTCGAGGAAAACATTTCCACTGTAATTTAAATTAATTAGATGCATATAATTTGGTAGTAAAAACAAAGTGTTGCACATTTTATTGGTGTAAAGATGAGTATGGCCTATTTTGTACAACTGTTTTTATCACTTAATTAGAAGCACCACAATTTAAAATGTGTCTCTTCTGTTAAAAAGTTTATTTTAAAATGCAAAGTATTGAAAATATAATAAATAAAAGCTCTGTAAACACTTGCATTGGACTGTAAGTGTGTCCCTTCAATTAATCAAAAGTTCTACACACACGTTGAACACTTGGGCCAAATAGAGGATAAACATCATGCACGTAGACAAGTGGTCGAGAGCAAAGAGTGTGTGTGTGTGTGTGTGTGTGTGTGTGTGTTTGGACAAGGCATTAAAAGTCCCCATAATGCACTACATCCACACTCACCTGTGTGACGGCGTCGCCCTCTGCTGGCTCGGTTTTGTAATACACTTCATACGTCAAGAATGACAGAAACAGAGGCAGACAAGAAACTTGCAGAGACGCCGGTTCACTGCAGTGAAAGGCCTGATGGGAAATGGAGTTTAACATTTATTATCAGCTGATCTTAATGAAATACCAGACTTTATCAACTATTCATGAGGAATAGGATTAGAAAAAAACATGATGCTCAAATAAACAAGACATTAAGTTGACGTGTTGAACAACGAGAGTTGAAACTGAAACTGGGAGTTCACAATCACAATTTAATTTTGTGATTTTGAAAGACTTGGGCTACGTCTACATTAATCCGGATACATATGAAAACTCAGCACTTGTGATATGAACAACAGTAACGATGGCGTAGGTTTAACCAAGTGGATTCGCATCGAACAGAAACAGCGTCCTCAACATGAACCAAACGCTGTTCAGCCAATCAAAACCATAGGCTGGCATTATGCAAATTAGTTACCATCTAAAAAAATTCATGCAGTTCAGAATGCTCCTTTCTTTTGATCTTTGAAACTTTGCAGACCATTTACATTCACAAACAGCTCTAATACACACTGCATGAAAGGTCATATCCGAAAAGGCATAACGGGGCAGTTTTAAAGGTGACATATTATGCCCCTTTTCACAAGATGTAATATAAATCTCTGGCGTCCCCAGAATGTGTCTGTAAAATTTCAGCTCAAAATACCAGATCATTTATTTTAGCTTGTCAAATTTGCCCCATTTTGGCTGTGAGCAAAAACACACTGTTTTTGTGTGTGTCTCTTTATATGCAAATGAGCTGTTGCTCCGCCTCCGTTCAGAGGAGGGCGGAGTCTTTACACGAGCTTCAGAAACTCCGGCAATAACAGAACAGGCCAATCTCACTCATCCGGAATCCCAGAATAACCAGTAGCGAGTGCAGCCTTACGGAGAGACTCAGGAAGAGTTTCTGAATGTTAGTGGAGACATTTCTGTAGTTGTTGTGGAGTTACATTGATCATCTCATCATCATGTTTAACTTCTCCACAAGTGTCCACAGTTCCTGAGGTGTTTATAAGACAGCGGTGACATGTTCTGGTCAATAGTGTTCAGTGCTCGTCTGTGCTCAACCACACAACAGTTTCAGGCTCTGCTGGATCTTTATCATTGCGTTAGAACTGGTCTCTGTCGTCACTTGTGGGTGTAAACGTGCAGATTAAGGGCCGGTAATGTTATAATAAGATCCTCTTCATACATCAGAAGGAGAGCGAAATCTGATTGGCTTATTTTCTGACATGCTTGCAGAGAAAGGTTTCAGGTATCAGATTTGCATGACATGTCCCCTTTAAAGGTGCAGTGTGTAATATTTAGGAGGATCTGTTGACAGAAATGCAATATCATATTCATAACTATGTGTTCAGTGGTGTATAAAGACCTTACATAATGAAGCGTTACGTGTTTATTAGCTTAGAATGAGGCGTTTCTCTCTACACACACTGCGGGTCCGCTTACATCCACATGTTTCTACGGTGGCCCTGAACGGACAAACGCGTTTCGTCACTATGTTGTTCTTCGTGTAAAGAAGCTTCAGCTAAAGTCAGAGAATAAAACACTGACACAATGATGAACAAGTGACAATAATATTCACAATAACACTGTTTTACTGAATAATCAAGTAAACCTAATTTCTTATTGTAAAGAAACCTCATTGTTTAACTGGCTCCTCTCTGCTGTCTCAGACGACGACATCACTTCCTGTCGGCCACCGTAACTTCTGTTGGGTGCAGTTCACACACTCACCACTAGATGTGCTAAAACTTACACACTGCACCTTTAACTGCAGACATGTGTTGATTACAATTATAGATTAGTGCAGTAATTCCTCCTGACCTGCAGGAGGCGCTGTAGCAGTTCTCCCTGCCTCTCCTCCCACTGAACGCAGCTCTCCACCATCTGCACCACGACCGCGATGTTCCCCGCCGCCAGAATCGCCTCGAAACCCTCCATCAACTCGTCGAAGATCTTCAGGAACTGAGCAGGTGGAAATAAGAGGCACATGTTAAAGGAAATACATGGTTCCTGCACTTTTTTTTTTTAAGTCAAAGTAAAATTACAAATGAATACTGTACATTAGAGGTGTGCAATAATGACAAAAACATGCATCTCGAACTTAAATTGATTTCCAGCTGCATTTCTGACCTATATAAGGGCGTATTCTCCTAAACTGATTAGATGTATGCATACATCGCGCAGTGAAAGTATTTAGATGCATCAAAGTCAAAGTGTCATCTAAACTTTAAGACATCTCAAAAGTAAAAATAAGACTTTTTATGGCCTTAAATGTAAAAAAATATTTAAGACTCTTTAATAGGGGTGAAACGGATTGCAGTTTGTGGATTAACTGCTAAATTTAACCATCATAGTAGGGGTGGGCGATATGGCAAAAATATCATATCACGATTTTTTTCTGGAAAAATCACGATTAACGATTTTATCACGATTCTTTTTTATGTTGGTTTTACTATTTTGTGACTGAGCATTACAGCCAATCTAATGTCCATATTTTAAAAACAAAGCCTTAGGTAACAAAATATAAAATAAAAAAGAATGGCAGACAGGGGCGAAGATTAAAATGTGTGTCATTTATTTTCTTTGTTATTAAATATTAAGATCAAAGATACACATTAAACAACATACACAACTTAATATACAAATTACATAAACAGTGCTTTATGTTTTCAGCTACAGGTGTATTTAACAGTAGCATTGAAGAAAGTAATTAAATGAACAAATATGAAAATAAAACAAAACATAGACTTCACTGTATAAATTATAAATTGATACTTATTAAAGCTACTATTAAAGTTATCAGTCAAGAGCAGTGAGAGATTTTCTCTTTGCATTTTGTTGTTTTATTAACATTAAAGGGATAGTTCTCCTAAAAATTCAAATTGTCATAATTTACTCTCTCAAGTTGTTTTAAACTCGAATAAGTTTCTTTCTTCTGTTGAAAATAAAAGTTATTTGGAAGAATGTGGGTAACCAAACAGTTGATATACCCCAGTGACTACCATAGTATATTTTTCTCCTATGAAAGTCAATGGGGACCAGCTATACTGTTTGTATAGCCACATTCTTCAAAATATTAATATTAGAAAAATATTAGAAAATATTAGAAGGAAATTAATACAGGTTTGGAACAACATTAGAGTGCGTAAATAATGAGAATTTTTATTTTTGGGTGAACTATCCCTTTAAGGACAAGCGGCAGCGTGTTTACCATTGCTACTGTCTCTTTAAGAGCTGCGAGCGACGCGTCTAATATACACGCATTTGACAAGCAGATTTTCTCTCAATTTTCTCAAGTTTGCTTTCACTTTAGACATCACTGACTTTGTTTATGTAAACCTTGTGTGTATTTGACAGTATTAGCACAATAAGACTCGAAAGATAACTTAGACCAGTATCCAGGCGCTGGTAGACAGGCTTTTAGTGCATGTGAGCTTCGCATGTACGCGCTGAGAAACACACACGTTAGAACAGCGCATCAGCACGCAAAATAAATGTTTAACCGACAAGGCATTAAAGCACATGCAAATTATGAACTTTTGTGAACTGTAGTCCCGTTCTACTGCGTTAACATTTGATCTGAATATACGTGGCGTTGTTCAGTATGTTGGGACAGAGGCGCCAGAACAGATATAATGCACGATTCTACGATATTTCTTCAAAAGCAGATCGTGGAGACATTTTAATCGTCCATGATCAAAAATCGTCATATCGCACACCCCTAGCATCATCGAGTGAAAGTTTATAATTTGGACGTGTTTTGTCTTGCCAATTTACACATTCAAACAATTTTAAACGCGGAAGAGGTGAAAATCGGGAATCGAGCGTTATATGTGCGTACAGCCACACACACGCAGAGAGAGAGAGAGAGAGAGAGAGAGAGAGAGAGAGAGAGAGAGAGACGTGTTTCAGACAGCGCTCGAACACCGAATTGATTCCTCTTTTGCGTTTCAAATGATGGTTAGATGCACTTTATGGACTTCAAAACAGAAACAGCCATTCACTGCCATTATAAAGCTTGGAAGAGCCAGGACATTTATTAATATAACTCTGATTGTATTCGTCTGAAAGAAGAAAGTCATATACAGTACAGGCCAGAAGTTTGGACACATTACTATTTTTTATGTTTTTGAAAGAAGTTTCTTCTGCTCATCAAGCCTGCATTTATTTGATCAAAAACACACAAAAAAATGTAATATTGTGATATATTATTACAATTTAAAACTCCAGTATCACATGATCCTTTAGAAATCATTCTAATATGATGATTCATTATCCAAGTTGGAAACAGTTCTGCTGCTTAATATTTTTTCATAACCTGTGATACTTGTTTAGGATACTTTGATGACAGGGTTTATACAGAGATTCTTAAATTGAATTTACTACCTTTTTACTACCTATTTTACTACCATCACAATATTTTTACTACCAACACGGCTTCAAACTTCAACTGTAGCAGTGTTAAGTGTTAAGTAAAGTGACAAGTAAAGACATGAAATATCTTTCCAAAATGAATTAATAACATATTTAATCACAATTTAATGAGGCAATTATAACTTAATTTCAACACTGGGAAGGAGAGATAGAGAACCAGAGAGAGCGAGAAAGAGAAAGTCAGGAGAGGTTCTGTAGGTGTATGTGAGTGTGCATGTGTGTTAGGGCAAGTGAGTGAGCTACATTCAAGTAAGAGGGAACTCTACCATAGGACTTGGATTAATCAAGATATCACAACAGGCCTTGGTCCATAGGATTTACTCAATATGTCAAAGAGTAACAATTACATAAAAAAGAAGACAGACTGGACCTTTAGAATGAACAGCTACACAATGTGTAATAATAAAGTGCAATTGTACACTATAATAACAGTATTTCATTAATAAACAAATAACTTCAACACTAGACACAAGCCAAGCACTGTCCAACTCACAACTTTTTTTAGTGAGGGCCAAATACAGAAAAATAAACAAAGGGCCGGGCCACACACTAGAGGTGACATATTGACACAATACACAATACTGTATTTTTACAACCTGGCTATAAAACGCTATAAATCCATCCATATTTTTTTCCAAAACGCTATAAATCCATCCATATTTTTTCCCAAAACGCTATAAATCCATCCAGATTTTTTTCAAAACGCTATAAATCCATCCAGATTTTTTTCAAAACGCTATAAATCCATCCAGATTTTTTTCCAAAACGCTATTAATCCATCCAGATTTTTTTCCAAAACGCTATTAATCCATCCAGATTTATTTTTTCAAAACGCTATAAATCCATCCAGATTTTTTTCCAAAACGCTATAAATCCATCCAGATTTTTTTCCAAAACGCTATTAATCCATCCAGATTTTTTTTCAAAAGCTATAAATACATATTTTTTCCCCAAAAATTGTCTTGTTAAAAAGAATTTTGTCTTTTATTTCGTGTTTGCATTTGAGGAAAAAAACATGTTATGTAGCCTAACCGTTCGTTCTCCATTAAGGATGCTTTTAAAACTTAAAACTTAAGACATCAAACAGAAAACACAAAGCCTCTCTTTGAAACGAATTTCGTTTTGTATTAATTTTATCTTAATTTTAATCCATGTTTCATTATTTTGTATAATCACAACACGTTCAGACATGAACCGAAACCCAGCGTACTAGGCTACTCGCCTCACAGACCTAAACAAATTAGAAATATCCTATATCTATTATCTACAGAAAGCTTGAAATTTCTACTTTTAAACAGAACCATTCAAAACTAAATAAAAGTAGGCTATAGGCTAATCCGTAAGAAATGCATTTTTCTCCGGCGCGTTCACTACTGCGAAGATCGCGAGTCAGTGTCAACTTCATCTTTGCAGCTGACACAGAAACACTTGTTTATTAATAAACAATTAAAATGTCATAATATATTTTTTTACAGCGTTTAGGTGCCGTTTATATGAACGCGTCACCACTGCATGAGAGAGAGAGAGAGAGAGAGAGAGAGAGAGACACACACACACACACACACACGCGCAAGGTCTCTCCCTCTCTGCCGGGCGCTCGCTACACGGTTTGCATGCGCGCTTTTGCTCGCTCGCTCGTTCTAGATTCGCAGGAGATTTTAACTAATTTCCAGGCATCATAACATTACAAAAGGCAATTGTAATATTTTTTTATTACTATTTTGGTATGATGAACATTCACCCGCCAGTGTGGCGGATAGCCTTTTGAGATTTACTCGCCAAACGGAAAATCTAACCGGAAAATTTACTACCTCGTCAGATGACGTTTACTACTTTTTACTACTTTTTACTGGCCTTAATTTGGCATAATTTAATTTACTACCTTTTACAACCCCGCGGAAACCCTGGATGAATAAATAATTTAAAAAAAAAGAAGCAAATGTTTTAAAAATAGAAATCTTTTGTAACAGCAATATACACTACTGGTCAGTCATTTTTTTTTCTTTCTTTTTTTGAAATAAATCAGTACTTCTATTCAGCAAGGATGTGTTACATTGATAAAAAGTGATAGTAAAGAAGATTTATATTATTAGAAATTATTTTTATTTTTTTGTTGAATAAATGCAGTTCTTTTTAACCTTTTATTCATCAAATATATTAAGCAGCAGAACTGTGTCCAACACTCATAATAAACCAGAATATTAGAATGATTTCTAAAGGATCATGTGATAGACTGGAGTAATGATCCTGAAAATTCAGCTTTGCATCACAGAAATAAATGATAATTTAAAGTATAATAAATTGAAAACCAATTATTTTAAATTGTAATAATATATCACAATATTACATTTTCTTTTCTGTATTTTTGATCAAATAAATGCAGGCTTGATGAGCAGAAGAAACTTCTTTCAAAAACATTAAAAATAGTAATGTGTCCAAACTTCTGGCCTGTACTGTACACCTAGGATGGCTTGAGGGTGAATAAATCATGGGCTAATTTAAATTTTTGGGTGAACTATCCCTTTAAATTGAAAGAAAAAAAAAAAATCTAATTTAAGACTTTTTAAGGATGCTTGGGAACCCTGTAAAGAAGATGCGAAACATCACTAGCACTGGTAAAGAAAGCATCACCAGTTTGAAGGGTGTGGACGCTGCGATCAGGCTCTGGATGGGGAAGTTTGCGATGGGATGAAGAGCCAGAGGCATCAGGTGAGATCTCAGGTGGTTCCTGTAAACGTCTCGCAGCAAAGCTTTCTGGGAGATCTTGAAGATCTTCTGTAGGAGATGACTCCCGGACGGGTCCTTCATGAACACCAGGAGAGGACTGAGGCAGAAACAGAGTTACGAGTCAGTACATCCACACTGCAAACTATTATTTACATGATTTATCATCACAGCATTTTTTCTTTTATCAAATCAGCTTAGATCATTTATGTGGTTCAGATAACATCATATTTTGAGTTTCTGTTGATTAAAGCAATATCCTTCATTGTATCAACTCAATTTTTTTAATTTCGATGAACTTAAAATGTTAAAGCAACCAGATTACTTCCTTTTTAGGTTAAACCAACAATACTTTTTGTACAGTGCATCTATCGCTCGATCAGAGCTCATTTTGACAGCAAATTTTGATTTAGTTTTATTCATAGTCTTTATTTCTTAGGTTTCATTTGTTTTTAATTTCGGTTTAAATTATTTTATTTTTTTCACTTAATAATTTTAGTGCTTCTTCAACATTTCAAATTTTGTGTAGTTTAAGTTTTCCAACTAATATTATAATTGTATTTCTATGGAAGCTTGTTTACGCCACAGAGTGAAAAATAAAAAAGGTAATTGCGACTTTTTAATCTCTCAATTCTGACTTTTTATCTCAGAATTGCATGATATAAAGTCGCAATTGCAGGTTATAAAGTCAGAATTATGAGATATAAACTCGCAATTGCGAGAAATATACTTGAAATTCTGACTTTTTTTCGTAGAATTGCATGTTTATTTCTCGCAATTCTGACTTTATATCTTTATATACAATCAGAATTGCGAGATATAAAGTCAGAATTGTGTGAAATAAAGTCAGAATTGTGTGAAATAAAGTCAGAATTGTGTGAAATAAAGTCAGAATTGCGAGATAAAAAGTCAGAATTGCGAGATATAAAGTCAGAATTGTGTGAAATAAAGTCAGAATTGCGAGATAAAAAGTCAGAATTGCGAGATATAAAGTCAGAATTGTGTGAAATAAAGTCAGAATTGCGAGATAAAAAGTCGCAATTATCTTTTAAAATGTTTTATTCTGTGGCGGAAACAAGCTTCCATATATTTCAGCTTTATTTCATGAACAGAAAAGTTTTTTAATAGTTATGCTTTTAGTAAACGATAATAACCCTGGACTGGAGAGTTATTTTTAGTCACACTTGTTTTAGTTTTAAGCGACAAAATACAATAAGATTTTAGTTGACTAAATCTACAGTAGTTTTAGTCTAATAATGGGTTTAGTCAAATTGTAATGCATTCATTTAGAATTTCTCTAAAATTTCCAAACCCATTTTATACTCCCGGAGAAAAAAATAAATATTAAGCAGTTAATATGAATGATTTTAAAGTTTGAACATGCAATACAGACACAGATTGACTGTTGTGACTGAATTAAAAGAATTAAAATCACTTTTCCTAAAGTAGAACACAATCTTCTTTTCAATTAATGATATATGCATTCTTTAAAACAACTTGAATACATCATTCATAATTTATTTGTATAAATTAAATATAATTAATCCTTATTAAAGCTATTAAAGAGCAGTGAATGCTTTTCTCTTTTTCTTTTGTTGTTTGATTAATATTAAGGGTTTATTACCCATTAGGTTTATTGAGCACTGTCACTTTAAGAGCGAATGCGCGGATCCAATGCACTGATGCACGTGTGTTTACGATCAGCTCTGACTGGATCTCTTCCCAAATCATCCCTACCTAACATCTTCGTCTAGCTTTTATTCGTTGACGAAAATGTAAATAGATTTTCATCAGAGTTTTTGTCATTTAAAACAGTTTTTTATTTAGTTACAGTCTCGTTTTCATCTATAAAAATATATATTTTCGTCATTATTTTCGCCAACGACATTTTTTTATAGACGAAAACGAGCGTATTTACACAGCGCTCGATGATCTTCCTCACCTGACTCCAGGAGCCGAGCTGAGTGACGTCAGGTATCCCATGATGCTCTTGTTGAGCTTATTGCACAGTTTGGGTCTCTTCCGGTGACACACCGTCAGCAGAGTCTGAAGAGCAGCGCAGGCCGTCAGATTCGACACGAAGACTGTGAAGAAACGCAACATCAGAGTTTGATTTGTTAAAAAAACACAGTTGAACATCACCGAACTTTTAATGTAGAAATTTAGAGAATATAGAAATATAGTGCAGGGTTATTACAGTTAATTAAAACCATAAAAAACATTTGTTACTTGAAATAAAATAAACATTAACTGAAATAAAATGTAATTATATATATATATTTGAGCTAGTTGCCTTTAGTTTAACTTGATGCATTAACTAGAATTACAACTTTTACAAGTATTTCTGTTGATTGAAATAAAGCTGAAATAAAATATAGTATAAATATTAGATAAAAAAACTCAAAGAAAATTTGAAATCTTTCCTTGGCACTAGAGATCTACCGATAATCTGTTTTACCGATATTTTCCTGATATTTAAGCATTTTCCCATAATCGGGTATCGGTTTTGCAATATCGGTTTCATATCGGTAAATATAATTTGCCATAAAACAGAAATAAAATAAATAAATATCGGTTCTGTATATCGGTTATCGGGCACGTAAACATGCAAATAATTGGTATCGGTAATAAAAAAATAATATCGGTTTATCTCTAGTGGGCAATAAAAGATGAAGCACTAAAATTATTAACTGAAAAGGAAAACTAAAACTAAACCTAAATAGCAAAATTTTAATAAATAAAAAAGACAAAAGCACATAACAAAAGTACTAAAAATTGAACTAAAATTCAAAATACTAATAAAACTAAAATAAAAACACAGACTTGATATACTAAAAATCCCCAAAACTGAAATAAAAATTAATTTAAAAAAATGTAAAAAAAAATTTTTATAAAAAAAAAATTTAAAAAAATATTATAGCAATTATAGTGCAGGGTTATTACAGTTAACTAAAACCATAAAAAAAAGTGTTACTTATAAAATAAAATAAAACGTTAACTGAAATAAAATTTAAATTATATAATATTTCAGCCAGTTGCCACAAGATTTACTTGAAAACTCTGATAAGAAAATGTCATCACCGTTGATGTTTTCCATCAGGCGGTCGGCCAGATGCTTCAGCTCCCACCAGAACGATGTGGGAATCTCAAAGTCCACCAGCTCAACTTCACATCTTTTGTCCTTCTTGGCTGAAAACACATTAAACAGAATATAAATGATCAGATGCTCTCAATAAAGAAGACGGAGACAGAAACCAGAACCGTAAGAAACGAGTCCGGTTTAAACACGGGTAAAGTCAAACACACCACATGTTTCGGCCGTGAAAGCATGGTAGTGGGCTTGTGTTCTGCGACATGTTTCTACGGTGGCCCTGAACGGACAAACGCGTTTCGTCACTATGTTGTTCTTCGTGTAAAGAAGCTTCAGCTAAAGTCAGAGAATAAAACACTGACACAATGATGAACAAGTGACAATAATATTCACAATAACATCGTTTTACTGAATAATCAAGTAAACCTAATTTCTTAAAGGACAAGTTCGGTATTTTACACTTAAAGCCCTGTTTACAGATCGTATCTGATGAAATAGAACGGTTAAGATTAAAATTTGGACACATGCTGCTGTCCCGAGAATTTTAGGTTTATTTCGCTTCCCCCCCCCACCCCCACAATGGTTGTCTATATGCACTTGAAGATTCCGTCCTAAAAACACATTAAACTTTCGTTTACAAAGACGTGAAACTCACCGAGTGGTCAGGGGTGTTCACTGATATGTTCACTCAAAAATCGCTGAAAAAGATGCATTCCAACAGGTTTTATCGTAGTTTTTGTCCAACTCCATTGACTTAATAGGACGTGCTGTGAGACCGCAGCACCTTTACGGTATTACTCCGCCGCTTCTTCTTCTGCTTCTTCTGTGTATTCAATGAAATGCCCGTGGTTTGCTTGCAATTGGCAAAGGTGCATTATCGCCACCAACTGGGCTGGAGAGTCTATTATTCAAGCTCTCAACGGAAGAATCACGGGTGTGACGCGTTTGGCAAAATAGGTCCACAAAAGCAAAATAAACCTAAAATTCTCGGGACAGGAGCATGTGTCCAAATTTTAATCTTAACCGTTCTATTTCATCAGATACGATCTGTAAACAGGGCTTTAAGTGTAAAATACCGAACTTGTCCTTTAATTGATCTTTGTAAAGAAACCTCATTGTTTAACTGGCTCCTCTCTGCTGTCTCAGACGACGACATCACTTCCTGTCGGCCACCGTAAAGGCCAATTTATACTTCTGCGTCGGGTGCGCGTAGAAGGTACGGCGTAGCATACGCATTGAGGTGTACCATACGTCGTACCCTTCGCCGTACCCTGACGCACACCCTCAAAAATGTCGCGGCGACGCGGACCGCAAGATCTGTGATTGGTCGGCTGGATAGCATCGCGTTTCCTCCTACGCATTTCCGGAATGATCTTCTGCACTCTGCACCGCCCGCCCGCCATTTTTAAATTCCGAAGATCAGTGAAGAGCCATGGAAATAGACCAAGTGACCGAGAGATTGCTTGAAGAAGTGCGGAAATACAGCCATCTGTATGACTCCTTCAGTCGCCATTGCTTGTAGAAACCTAAACTCAAAACAGCCGCGAGGAATGTAAACACAGTGGAACTGGAACATTAAAACCCACCCGCGCCAACTAGCGTTTCGGCGGTGTAACTGCAGAGCAACACAGACATTCGCAGAAGTATAAATGCTCACGACGGCGTCGCCTACGTGCGTAGCCTAGGACGTACACTACGGCGTACACTCGACGCAGAAGTATAAATTGGCCTTAACTTCTGTTGGGTGCAGTTCACAAACTCACCACTAGATGTGCTAAAACTTACACACTGCACCTTTAATGTACAAATTATACAAAATGAAAAAACTTCAAACAAACGTATGAAGTGGTCATAAATCTCCATATCTCCCGACATAATGTATTCAGTCCATTTCCACATCCTTTATGACGCATAAAGGCCTGAGAACGCAAACCCTGAAACAGGAGCAAGCGTTATGATGATGATGATGATGATGTTTCTGACCTTTCTGAGCACCAGCTGGTTCTCGGGTCAAGCATCCGCTGAGCACCTGCATGAGTGTCCGGAGCAGATGCGATCCGTACGGATCCTGAGCGAACGCCAGCAGATTCTCCCGGACCACTGCACTCACACGCTGCACCTGAGCCTCCAACATCCCACAATGCTCCTCTTCAGCCCCTGTGACATCAGACGATTCCTCTGTAGAGGAACATGAGATGAGGAGACACTGTCAACACAGTTCTCCTGCTTCAGTGCAGATTCACAAACTCAAACTCTTTTGGTTTCTCTGCCCAATATTTAAAACTAAAATAAAAATGAAAATGAAGATACTCGGTATCGGCAAATACAAAAAAAAAAAAAAAAAAAAAAAATCGGTATCAGGCTCGTATCTACTTTTTCTTTATATTCATCAAATTTATTTAATTTTTTTATCTAATTGAATCTGTTAAATAGATGAATAAATAACTAATAACTTTTACAATTTTAACTTATTTACTTGGTTATTTTAATGTTATCTGTTTATTTAAATCAAATGTTTGATTTGTACATTTTAATCTACTTTTTATTTATATATGTATTTATAATTTTTTTGCTAAGCAAACTAATTTGATTCATATTCATTTGGTCTCTCGGCACAATATATATATATAAAAAAAAAAAATTTAAATGCAATGAAAATACTTGGTATTGGCAAGTAAAAAAAAATAAAAACAGACCGGTATCAGGATCGTACTGAAGAAAGTGGTATCAGTGCATCCCTAGAAATATATATATAAAAAAATAAAAAAAAGTATATATATATTAGGGCTGGGGGAATTAGCGCATTAATCTTTGCGATTAATTTGAGATGTTTAACGCATTAAAAATAAAATAACACAATTGACGCAGCACCTTTTTTTGTCTCGTTTTAATGACTTCCTGTTGCGGCTGCTATTGAAAAGGCCGAAAATATGCTGTCCCGCCCCTCCGTCTTCAGCGATCAGGCTTCATTCTCGCGCAGCTTGTTTAGTAACTTCATGAGCGGGTCTTTTCCGCTCCATGTGTGCGCCGTGGTCTCCGCTCCGTGTGTGTGTCGCGGTCTCCGTTCCGTGTGTGTGTGTGTGTGTGGGTGTGTGTGTGTGTGTGTGTGTGTGTGTGTGTGTGTGTGTGTGTGTGTGTGTGTGTGTGTGTGTGTGTGTGTGTGTGTGTGTGTGTGTGTGTGTGTGTGTGTCGGCGCGCTCTCTGCTCAATGTTCCGCTCTGTGTTTGCGCTGCGTGTTCTGCTCTGTCGTTAACGGCCCAAACGCTCCAATCATGTACCGATCACGCACTGGAAAAGCAAAGTCCGCTCAAATAAGGTGAAATGTCTCAGTAGTAGACTTCTGTTTGCTGAGCTGGTATAGCCATGCTGGGCAACAGTGGTAAAATGACCTGCTCTGATCACATGCTCTGGTAATAATAGTAATAGTCTGGTATGACTGTATATATATTAGTCAAAAAATAAATCTGTTAAGGTCTGAGTATGTTGCATAGAACTGAATGAAGAGTAATATATTGATGTTTAATATTTGAATATTGGGCTATTTCCTGTCCAATTTGTGTGGACATTCTTCTTTTTTTTCCCCTTTTTTTGTGTGTTGTTTAATTTAATTAGTGATTTTACGTTTAAATATTGATGATTACAAGTTTGGGGGAAATGCGATTAATTGCGATTAATCACAGCAAATTGTGCGATTAATTAGTTAAATTTTTTTTATCGATTCCCAGCCCTAATATATATATATCAAAGCGTGTGTTTGAGACTGTCTTTGGTTCACTGCAGTTTTAAGGAGAAAATACTCAGCAATGCTGTCGACTTATGAATTTAAAGCATATTAAAAACACCACATAGACACATAAACAACATTAAAATCTGGATTTCTGTGGCCTCACCTGTCCACCTGTGCGCCTGTCTCACTGCGCTCTCCATCACATGACCTCCACACTGGTCACACGCCACGGCTGTGAACTCTGACCCCGTCTCTCCTCCCAGTTCCTCCAGCACTTCTGCGACCTGAGCCGGACTGGCCAGCGCCAGCAAACCCTCCAGAACCAGACTCCCCGTCATATCCGTCGCCACCAGAAGCGCTTTCCCCTTCACCTCCGACAGCACGTTCTCCACAAACACACCTGAGCACACAACACACACACACACCTGAGCACAACAACACACACACACCTGAGCACAACAACACACACACACCTGAGCACAACTACACACCTGAACACACCTGAGCACACAACACACACACACACCTGAGCACACAACACACACACACCTGAGCACACAACACACCTGAACACACCTGAGCACAACAACACACACACACACACACACACCTGAGCACAACAACACACACACACCTGAGCACAACAACACACACACACCTGAGCACAACTACACACCTGAACACACCTGAGCACACAACACACACACACACCTGAGCACACAACACACACACACCTGAGCACAACAACACACCTGAACACACCTGAGCACAACAACACACACACACACACCTGAGCACAACAACACACCTGAACACACCTGAGCACAACAACACACATACACCTGAACACACCTGAGCACAACAACACACACACACACCTGAACACACCTGAGCACAACAACACACCTGAGCACACCTGGACACACAACAACACACCTGAGCACACCTGGACACACAACAACACACCTGAGCACACCTGGACACACAACAACACACCTGAACACACCTGAGCACAACAACACACCTGAGCACACCTGGACACACCTGAGCACAACAACACACCTGAACACACCTGGGGCCTGTACCATGAAGGTAGCTGAACAAACTCGGGGTTACAGGATTAGTTTTGAGTTGACAAAACCAAACCGATGCAATCAGGCTTTATTGGTACCATGATGCAGCTCATCAACTTTCTCTGTCAACTCAGGCTTTGAGCCTCAAGCTATGATTACTCCACGCGCGCGTGCACATAAAAGAGTGACGTCGACACTGAACAACCAATCGCGGGTAGTAGAGCGAGAGCGATATATTTTCCCGCGGAGGAGCAAGAGATAATCATTCAGAATTACGATGAATTTAAATATGTATTTCAAGCTCGAAACAATACGGTCTCTGCTGCCAAAGCAAGAGAAGACTGTTGGAGAAAGATTGCAGATTGTTAATGTGTAAGTTAAACAAATACGTTCTACATTTATGTAAAATTATGTATTACATAAATACACATACAATAAGTATGTGTAGCCTATATGTGTAATATAGCCTATAGCCTATTTTTATAATATATAAAAAATGTGCATGTACTAAGAAAGATTATATTATTCATTGTTCATATTATTCAATATTCATTGATTTTTGATGCAACCCCAACTCCAAATGTTCTTGGCAGCAGATAAAGACAAAATATAAAAATATAATTTAAAGTGGTGAGTATTTAAGTCAAGTCAAGTCAAGTTTATTTGTATAGCGCTTTTCACAATACAGATTGCATCAAAGCAGCTTCACAGTATTCAATTTAAATAATACAACAAAGTTTGTTTCAAGAGGAATTTATTGATTGATCAAATTAAATTAAATATCCCCAAAATATCCCCAACTGAGCAAGCCAAAGGCAACAGTGGCAAGGAACCGAAAAACTCCATCAAGTGACCTAATGATGTCCTAAAACTCCATCAGGTGACCTAATGGAGAAAAAAAAACCTTGGGAGAACCCAGGCTCAGTCGGGGGCCAGTTCTCCTCTGGCATTTATGAGCTAGAGGCCGGATTGTAGTTTGAACTGTGGGATTATATGAATGCCTGGCTGAAGAGATGCGACTTTAATCTAGTTTTAAACTGGGAGAGCGAGTCTGAGCAACGAACAGTATCAGGAAGACTATTCCAGAGTTTTGGAGCCAAATGTGAGAATGCTCTCCCTCCTTTGGTGGTTCTGGATATCCTAGGTATGACCAAAAGCCTTGAATTTAGTGATCTTAAAGAGTGCGATGGATTATAGGGTGATAGAAGATCCGTTAAATAGACTGGAGCTAAGCCGTTTAGGGCTTTATAAGTCAGTAGCAATACCTTATAATTAATACGGAACTTTATAGGTAACCAATGCAGTGATGATAAAATCGGTGTTATATGATCATATTTTCTTGATCTAGTAAGAACTCTAGCGGCGGCATTTTGGACTAACTGTAGTTTGTTTATTGAGGATGCAGGACAACCAGCTAATAAAGCATTACAGTAATCCAGTCTCGAGGTCATGAATGCATGAACTAACTTTTCTGCATCAGAAACTGATAGCATATTACGTAGCTTAGCAATGTTTCTAAGGTGGAAAAAGGCTGTTTTTGTAACATATGAAATATGATTTTCAAAAGACAGGTTGCAATCGAGTATAACACCCAGGTCTTTTACTGTAGAGGATAAAGTAACAGGACATCCTATGATGTTAAAGTTGTATTGTGCGAGGTTTTGTGGGCGGTTTTTTGAACCGATAAGTATTACCTCTGTCTTGTCTGGATTTAATAAAAGAAAATTACGCGTCATCCAATCTTTTATATCTTTAACACACTCTGTCAATTTGGAAAATTTAGCGTTTTCATCCGGCCGTGATGAAATATATATTTGAGTGTCATCAGCATAACAATGGAAACTAATTCCATGTTTCCTTATAATATTTCCAAATGGCATCATATATATTGAGAATAACAGAGGGCCTAACACAGATCCCTGCGGCACTCCATAGTTTACTGGAGTTATGATCGATTTTTCTCCATTTAAATAGACAAAATGGTAGCGGTCAGATAGGTATGATTTGAACCAGCTTAGTGCTTGTCCTTGAACACCAGTATAATTTTGTAGTCGATCTAAGAGTAATGTATGATCTATAGTATCGAACGCAGCACTAAGATCAAGTAAAACTAGTATTGAGATACAGCCTTGGTCAGAAGCTAAAAGTAAATCATTTGTGATTTTAACGAGCGCAGTTTCAGTGCTATGATGCGGTCTGAATCCAGACTGAAACTTTTCATAGATATCATTTTGTTGCAAGAAAGAGCCCAGTTGAGCGGACACCACTTTTTCTAATATTTTAGACATAAATGGATGATTTGAAATGGGTCTATAATTTGCTAGATTATTATGATCTAATTGTGGTTTCTTAATGAGAGGTTTTATAACTGCCAGTTTAAATGTTCTTGGAACATGACCTAAAGATAAAGACGAGTTAATAATATTGAGGAGAGGCTCTTCCACTACAGGTAACACTTCTTTCAGTAGTTTAGTTGGTATAGGATCTAATAAACATGTTGTTGTTTTAGATGAAGTGATAAGTTTATTTAACTCTTTTTGTTCTATAGTTGTAAAGCACTGTAATTGTTCTTGCGGGGTGATAATTGAAGCTGAATTATAAGGCGCGATTGAAGATTGAACGTTTACAATTGTGGTTCTGATGCTTTCTATTTTCTCAGTGAAGAAGTTCATGAAATCATTACTACTGAACTGTAACGGGATATTTTGTTCGGGTGACGTCTGTTTATTTGTTAGTCTAGCCACGGTGTTAAATAAAAACCTAAACTCCTTTAGGAGGCCAAAGGTCATCTCTATCTTCACTCTGGTTTTACTGAGGGCCACATTGACATGGTGCTGTGGCCCTGTCTGAGGGTCATGATAGGGGGTTATTGTGTAGGTTTTTCTATCTCAGTTCAAATTAACAGTGTTTAGTACTGTGCCAAATTTAACTTGCTTTCCTCAAAGCGCTGACACAACACAGACTCACAGAAATTCGTGAGACAAGCACTGGAGTCAGGCCATTTGCCATCCAAACTTGTGATCATACGTTCATGACCACAAGTCGTCTGCAGATGAAATGTTTAGTAGATCATTGTTATATCTGTTAATGTTACTATTAATTTAAAGATTCCTCTCACATATTCACATCATGTCTACCTGAACATTAAGGCTGTGATAGGACTTCCTATTAACATAATCTGCCTCATGTTCCCCTAGAGCAGTGGAGATTGGAGCAATAGACTGCATATTGCAATGACTCTAGGGAATCCTATCATAAGATTAACAGAATAATAAAAAAATATTTAAAATAATTCTTAACATGTATTGTATAGTACATTTGTGAAATTTGCTTTTTCACAAAAAAAAAAAAAGTGTTCATGTGATGTCACCCTATCAATATATCTTAACGGCAATTTTATAAAAGCCCTCTTTTATGGACATGCTCGATAAATGTCCGGGGAACACTATTAATGAAACTATTCATGTACTCCTGCAGAGCGAGGACCACCTTACGAATGGTTCGACAAACCGTGTTTTCCCCTATAGCTTCTGTGCGTCACCCACCGTGCAGGAATGTACCACTTGCAAAAAAAAAAAAACGCAACGCAATATCTGCGGTACAGTAAGTGCATGAATTCGACGTGTTAAATTCTTTATGTGCGGCTCAAGAAGTTCGCAAAGATAAGACATTGCTTCCGCAGAAAATCTGTATCTTTCATACAAATAACTATCAGGAAAGGCAAGGGGATTTTGTCTGGCTAAAAACTCTTTCTCTACGAAGTGCTTGTCAAACAATTTGCGCTGAGATGTCCACCGGATTTGGAAGAAAAGGTGAAGTCATTGTAACAGACACTGGGAATAAGTTACGTCACCTATATGTTTCTTTGCTCTCAGCTGATTGGTCAAACTTCAGTCTGAGATCTTGAATCCAGAACATAACCTGTCCCGGAGCAGGTTAGCCGTGCAGCGTAAGATACCATGGCAACGAACACCGATTCAAGCCAAGCTACTTTCATAGTACCTAAAACCCAGGGTTGGCGGAAACTAAACATAGCTGGCTAGCCACCTAAACCGGCTTCATGGTACAGGCCCCTGAGCACACCTGAACACAGCTGAGCACAACAACACACACACACCTGAACACAGCTGAGCACAACAACACACACACACCTGAACACAGCTGAGCACAACAACACACACACACCTGAACACACCTGAGCACAACAACACACCTGAGCACACCTGGACACACACAACACACCTGAGCACACCTGGACACACAACAACACACCTGAGCACACCTGGACACACAACAACACACCTGAGCACACCTGGACACACAACAACACACCTGGACACACAACAACACACCTGAGCACACCTGGACACACACACAACACACACACACCTGAACACACAACAACTACACACCTGGACACACAACACATCTGAACACACAACACACCTGAACACACAACAACTACACACCTGGACACACAACACACCTGAACACACAACACACCTGAACACACAACACACCTGGACACAACACACCTGGACACAACACACCTGGACACACAAGAACACACCTGGACACAACACACCTGGACACACAAGAACACACCTGGACACACAAGAACACACCTGGACACACAAAAACACACCTGGACACAACACACCTGGACACAACACACCTGGACACACAAAAACACACCTGGACACACAAGAACACACCTGGACACACAAAAACACACCTGGACACAACACACCTGGACACACAACAACACACCTGGACACACAACAACACACCTGGACACACAACAACACACCTGGACACACAAAAACACACCTGGACACAACACACCTGGACACAACACACCTGGACACACAAAAACACACCTGGACACACAAGAACACACCTGGACACACAAAAACACACCTGGACACAACACACCTGGACACACAACAACACACCTGGACACACAACAACACACCTGGACACACAACAACACACCTGGACACACAAAAACACACCTGGACACAACACACCTGGACACACAAGAACACACCTGGACACACAACAACACACCTGGACACACACACCTGGACACACAAGAACACACCTGGACACACAAGAACACACCTGGACACACAAGAACACACCTGGACACACAAGAACACACCTGGACACACAAAAACACTCCTGGACACACAACAACACACCTGGACACACAACAACACACCTGGACACACAAGAACACACCTGGACACACAACAACACACCTGGACACACAAGAACACACCTGGACACACAAGAACACACCTGGACACACAAGAACACACCTGGACACACAAGAACACACCTGGACACACAAAAACACACCTGGACACAACACACCTGGACACACAAAAACACACAAGAACACACCTGGACACACAAAAACACACCTGGACACACAAAAACACACCTGGACACAACACACCTGGACACACAACAACACACCTGGACACACAAAAACACACCTGGACACACAAAAACACACCTGGACACACAACAACACACCTGGACACACAAAAACACACCTGGACACACAAGAACACACCTGGACACACAAAAACACACCTGGACACACAAAAACACACCTGGACACAACACACCTGGACACACAACAACACACCTGGACACACAAAAACACACCTGGACACACAAAAACACACCTGGACACACAACAACACACCTGGACACACAAAAACACACCTGGACACACAAAAACACACCTGGACACACAAAAACACACCTGGACACAACACACCTGGACACAACACACCTGGACACAACACACCTGGACACAACACACCTGGACACACAACAACACACCTGGACACACAACAACACACCTGGACACACACACCTGGACACACAAGAACACACCTGGACACACAAGAACACACCTGGACACACAAAAACACACCTGGACACACAAGAACACACCTGGACACACCTGGACACACAACAACACACCTGGACACACAAGAACACACCTGGACACACAAGAACACACCTGGACACACAAAAACACTCCTGGACACACAACAACACACCTGGACACACAACAACACACCTGGACACACAAAAACACACCTGGACACACAAAAACACACCTGGACACACAACAACACACCTGGACACACAACAACACACCTGGACACACAAAAACACACCTGGACACACAACAACACACCTGGACACACAACAACACACCTGGACACACAACAACACACCTGGACACACAACAACACACCTGGACACACAACAACACACCTGGACACACACACCTGGACACAACACACCTGGACACACAAAAACACACCTGGACACACAACAACACACCTGGACACACAACAACACACCTGGACACACAACAACACACCTGGACACACAACAACACACCTGGACACACAACAACACACCTGGACACAACACACCTGGACACACAAAAACACACCTGGACACACAACAACACACCTGGACACACACACCTGGACACACAAGAACACACCTGGACACACAAGAACACACCTGGACACACAAAAACACTCCTGGACACACAAAAACACTCCTGGACACAACACACCTGGACACACAAAAACACACCTGGACACACAACAACACACCTGGACACACAACAACACACCTGGACACACACACCTGGACACACAAGAACACACCTGGACACACAAGAACACACCTGGACACACAACAACACACCTGGACACACAACAACACACCTGGACACACACACCTGGACACACAAGAACACACCTGGACACACAAAAACACACCTGGACACACAACAACACACCTGGACACACACCATCATGGTCATCTTGTTTTCATCAGGCTCACCTTTGTCCTCCTCATCGGTGAATCCCTCTTTGAGTCGGTCACTGACGCGCCGGAAGTAACTGACCGTCCCGCCGTCGAGCCGTTGCTTCTTCGACCCGCCGTCACTGATGTTCCCCTGGACGACCCGTTTATGACCCTTCTGTTTACCCTTCAATAACCTTTGACCTTTGGCTTCCATCTTCTCAAGCATCACCTTGATCTCAAACATAAAAAATACATTTGATTATTATCTGAGGAAACACTGTATTATGATGGTATTAATATGGCACTGCCACAGTATTTTTGTTGTTGTTGTACTAAACCAAGAATTAAATTACCATATTCATATGTTCACATGATACTACAGAAATACGTCATCATCACGGTAAGAGTAAAAAAAAAAAAAAAAAACACACACACATTTCCACCACATAAGAAAAAACATTATGTTTCTGTAAATAATAATATTGAGATAAAAGTTGAAAATATGACATACAAAGTCATATTTATAAGAGCAAAATTAAAAAATGACAAAAATCATATTCATGACATAAAAGTCTTAATTATGACATAGAAAGTCATAATTTCGACTATATAATCTCACAGTAATGGTGTAGCATGTCATAATTTAGACATTTTTTACTATAATTATGACCTTTTTGTGTCATACTTTACATTTACTAAAGCATGATATTTTGTATTTACTTGTGGCGGTTATGGTCTTCCATGGTACTTTGATTTATAGTATTTTAAACGGTATTTTCCATGCTAGTGCATGTTATTACGAAGAATACCACTAAAACAACAATGGTAATTGTACAATCACCATGTTATTATAACGATGGTCCTGACTCCGGTTAGTTACTGTCAATAGTATCAAAATAGTTGACAATAATACGAGCGACAATCGCTTAAATATCGAGTCACAAGATTAATCAGCACGATCAATTATTGCACTGATAAGCGTGCAAAAAAAATGCGATAAGCACATAAATAATAAATAGTATGTAATATTGAGCTTACCAGTGTGCTTCTGCTCACATGTGTACGCAGAAGGCGACGCAACCTGATGACGCAAGAGCGACGCGATGACACGGACAGCAGCCGTTTCACAAACAAAAGTCCTGCCACGCAAATTACACTGTATTTTCGTTTCCTGTTTGTTGAAGTCTATATTTGTTTAATATGTGTACACTATATGTTGGATTATTGTCATGTTTATTATTTGTATGTGACTGGCATTCAATAAAAAAAATAAAGTCCTATCACGCAGAACATGAACGTTTTTTATATATATATATAAAAAAACAAACATAATTTGGTGTATAATTACAGTAGTTTCTCTATATTTTAGGCATTAACAATGAACTATAAAAACTTTAAACTTAAAAAAGGAATGCTTTAAATCATAACTATGAAATGATACCATAAAAAGACATAATTATGGCATGTAAATATCTCATAATTTCGATGAATAAAAATGATTTCATAATTAATTAATGATACTGCTATAAATATGACATACAAATTAAAAATGATGACTTGGTATGCCATCATTTTGACTTTCTAAACGTTTTCCTGAGAGAATGTTTTGGGTTCAAAGGCCACGAGGCCGAAAGTACAGCTTATATTGAATTTATTTACCAATATGGACCTAACAAATCGAGTTTACAACAAATCAAATCGAGTTTACGAGTTTATTCACAAACAAAAGTCCTGTCAAGCAAATTACACTCTATATTTTCTTTTCCGATTTGCTGTAGTATATATTTGTTTAATATTTGTACACTATATGTTGGATTATTGTCATATTAATTATTTGTATGTGACTGGCATTCAATAAAAACATAGAATAAAAAAGTCCTGTCACGCAGAACACGGACGTTTAAAAATAATTAATAATAATAATAATAATAATAATAATAATTTGGTGTATAATTACAGTAGTTCCACTATATTTTAGGCATTAACAATGAACAATAAAAAAAACTATAGACTTATAAAAGTAATGCTTTAAATCATAGTTATAAAATTATGCCATAAAAAGTCATAATTAAGGCATGTAAATATCTCATAATTTAGATTTAGTATGCCATAAAAATTTTTTTTTTTTTTTTTTGGTCATAATTTCGACTTTTATTCTAAAGTATGAATTAGTATGTCAATAATTTTGACTTTCTAAAACGTTTAACTGGGAGAATGTTCTGGGTACAAAGGCCACGGGGCCGAAATTACAGCTTATATTGAATTTATTTACCAATATGGACTTAACAAATCGAGTTAAGTTTAAAAAAAAAAAAAACCTACAACGATGGATTAACAGAACGCGAACAGACCGCCCCGCGCGTCCATGTGGGAACGCGCTGCGCACTCCCGCCGCCGGCGCGCTCACTGAGTGACTCAGTGGAAGGGTTTGGGATTGACCTCCGGAACCAACCGTCACCTTCCCGGCCAGAAACATGTCCAAACTGGAGCAAATCCTCGTCTTAGACCCTCCGAACGACCTGAAATTCAAAGGTAAGGGAGTAACGCTGACATCCAGTGGGTTCTGGTGAAGTGTAAGCGGGTTTTGTGACGCTATTATGCAGAAAAGCGGTGTGGGCCGCGTTGGATCCCCGCGCTCGATTAACTGACAAGCGGACGCTGATGCTCGCGCGTCCCGGTCTCACACACACAGTCAGCAGGAAGGCGACTGGACCTGGTGTCGGTTGGTTCTGATTCGTTTGTCAGGGTTGATTAACACTGCCACGTCGTTTTAAAGGAAAAAAAGCAGAAATGTAGCTGTCCAGTGCTTACGTGGATGCGTTAATAAAGAAAAACCTTTGAATTAAAGTACAGTTACTGTACCGTAGTACTTCGGTATGATATAGCATTTTATGTACCATAATATGTGCACGGTACTTTTAAAGAAAGTCAGGTACCATGGTACTGCCATGTTTATTTTGGATTGTACCATGGTACTTCCTTGTGGAGTAGTGAAGGTATTTTATTACAAAGGTAATATCAAAGTACAGTAGCTTTACCATCTGATAGCTTCTCTCGTCGTATTATACCGTAGTACTTTATTTCTCAATCTTTTCGGAACCGTCTTAAAATTTAAAAGTCATTTATCTAATCTAATACATATAAATGTATTTATTTTTTCCTCTCACTATAGTTATACTATAGTAATACTGTTAAATGTATTTATTTAATTTTAATCTACTTTCTACTAATCTATCTTTAGTTATGTTCGTCAAATTTTAATCTAATTTAATCTGTTTAATAGATAATTTTTTTTTTTTTTACTATTTTAATAAAATGTTGTAATTGATCTCATTTATTTGCTTAAATTATGTGTATTGTCAAGAGCTCTATAGAAATAAACGTGAATTGAATTTAACTTATTTATTTTAATGTTATCATTTATTTCAATCAAATGTTTTGTTTATTTATTTTTAATTTTATATATTTAGGCCTATTTGTTTATTTAATTTTAATCAACTTTTTATTTATTTATGCATTTATCAATTTTATTTTTGTTTATTTTAATCTAATTTAATTTGTCTGAGTAGATTATTTAATAAATTATTATTTGTTTTAATGTTATTATTTATATATATTTTTTTTTTCTTTCTTTTTTTTCCTTTTTTTTTTTCTTTTCACATTTCTATGTATTTTTGCAGCCGGCGTCTCCAGACTCCAGTTTGAAAACCTCAGTACCTTATACTGTAAATACCATGGTATATCTCAAAGTACCATGATGACATTCCCAGCTGATACATCACTGTACAGGAGTTCGTACAGTATCAGATGGTCATAGTACCTTAGGAATGGATTATTACCTTTATGTACCGCCGTATCTGCTCCAATACGCCATAAATAACGGAGCGGTTCGTTCATGTAAAGGTGGGATGAGATTTGGGAGTGTTTTTACGATAGTTGGTCTGTGTTTGTTCTCTGAGGCGTCCTGGATAAATGAGTAACTAATGCTGTGATACGGCTGATTATACCCAAAGAGTGTTTTGTGAGACTCTGGGAACAGATGATCAACCAAAACTCAATCAAATTGACTTGTTTGATGGCGAAATACTCGACGGTGTTCGTCAGATGTTGATCACAGTCGGACTCTTGAGACGCGATTCAGTGCTGGAATCTTCAAACTGGGATCTTGAAAGCATGTGGAAATGTTTACAGAAAAGGTGTAATCAAATTTAAATGTAGAAAATATATAAATACATAAATAATTACATTAAAATAAATGAGTAAATAAACAAATAAATATAAATAAAATAAATTAATAAACACAGTACTATAACAGTACTTTAATGAGTTAGAAAGAACATAAAATAACTTCCCAAAAATTTCAGATATAATTATAACATTAATTATAATATTCTAAATATGTTTAGAGAAAAAGCGTAAAAAAATAAATAATACAAATATTAAACAGATTAAAAGTACAAATTTGATATGAATAAATTTATAAAATAAATACATAAATAGCAAATATTAAAGTAAAAATTAAATGGTAATAAAATATATAATGATGAACGGATTAAAATTAATTGTAAAAATAAGTAATACAACCAATTAATATATACAAATATAATGTAATATGATTTTTAATATTATATAATATACAAATATAAAAATCAATAATACATAGTACAGTACTATAGTGAATAGAACAAAATGTATATTTTATACACATTTATAATATTTATTTTTCACAGTATAAATTGGGTCTTTTAAATTTGAGGATTTTGGATAATAATTCAATCTAAAGGATTGAAAACCTCTGATTTAGTGATTTTCCTGTAATATATCTCCTGGATCAGAACGCAGGTCTGAATGTTCTGGTGTGGTTCTGTCAAAAGTTTAATAGTTAAAGGTGAATTGTTGTCATTTAGGAATAAAATCGCAGGCGTGTTTGAAATGAGATCACGATCTTTTAGCAATTAATTGTCATTTTTTGCTTTGAACCAGATGTTGTGATACAACAGTATTGTTTAAAAGTTAGTGGTCGGTAAGATTTGTTGATGCTTTGAAAGAGTCTCTTATAAGACTGCACTTATTTGATCAAAAATACAGCAAAAATTATGAAATATTATTCTAATGTAAATCCGTTGTTTTCTATATGAATATATAATAGTGTAATTTATATCATGTGATCAAAGCTGAATGTTCAGCATCATTACTTCAGTGTCACATGATCCTTCAGAAATCCTTCTAATATGATGATTTGATGATCAAGAAACATTTATGATTATTATCAGTGTTGAAAAATGACTATTTCAATAGAAAGTTCAAAAGAACCGCATTTAATTGAAATAGAATCTTTTGTAACATTATAAATGTCTCATTTGATCAATTTCATGCATCCTTGATGAATATAAATATTAATTTATTTTGAAGACCCCACAGTTTTAAACTATAGTCTAGTATCTGGTTGATTTTGGGTTATGCCTTTGAATTATTAATAATGTCTTTGCATGAAAAAGACTTTGAGGTTCTGGAGCCTGAGATGAAGTGTCTGGGCGTCTTGGCAGGGAGTTTGACGTATGGCTGGACTCTCGAGACCTGCGTTCAAGATCTTAATCATGTTTTTTTGGGCAAGTTCTGCTGACAGTAAGTGGCAGCATGAGATTATGATTAGAAACAGATCTTTATTTATTCCTCCTGAACTTCCTCTGATCCGGTGGCGGTGCTGTCGTAAAGGGCATCAAGATGTCATAACTTCAGTCGTTAATACCTGTAGAATTTCATTATTCTTAATGGCAAATTTCATACCACAGCAAAGACTAAATCAATTTGTTATAATCTGTTTTCTTCTCTTTTTCACAAGTTATGTATGTAGGCTATTTAGTTTTCTGTGTTTATATTTATCTCAGCTAACGAAAACATTCACTTTAGAGCGATTGATCGTTTTATATTGTTACACCAGTAGGTGGCGATACAATTAACTTTTAAAAAAAATCTACTTTCCATTGAATATTAATTCAAGAGATTTGTTCAAAAACGCTGATTCATCGAGTAATGAAACGAGTGAAGTCCTGACTGAGTCATTGAATCATTCATTCAACCCGATTAACACGTAAACAATTCAAATTAATTAAATATTTAGACTGCAATTAACATTTTGCAACCGTAAATGGTCAATCCCAGAATCCTCAGTGGGACAGCTCACATTTCATTTCATTCATATTATTTAATTTATGTACATTTATGTAGGGTTTCATGTTGTTAAACGAATGTTTATTGTATTATTTTAGGGTCACGTTCTCGCAATTGCGAGTTTATATCTCATGATTCTAAGAAAAAAGTCAGAAATTTACTTTTTTATTTTTTTTATTTCCAGTTTAATTCTCACAAATTTGAGACAAAAGGTATAAAAACAAAGTTGTCAGAATTACGAGATTAAAAGGTTGCAATTAGCTTTTTAAATTTTTTGATCTTGTGGTGTAAACGAGCTTCCAGAGGATCCAGTCAAATCCCAGTCGTGGTGTTGTGCTGGCCGGCTACAGAAACTCAAGGGCGATGTGTTGATGTTCTGGATGGGTCTGTAACTCAGTAAATGAATGAGGTGACAGAAAGAGGAACCCTGAGCTAAATACAGCGTCCATCAACCCGCCGCCGCCCTGCTTCTCACACTCCTGCTGGGATTCAGCCTCTTTACATCTCCAGGGCTCTACGCTAGCCCTTTAGCTTAGCCGCTAAGGGTCCTTTCACACCTACTTTTGTTTGGTCTGGATTTTTGGGACTTTTCAGTTTGATCCGGATCAAAATGACAGGTGTGAACCCTCCCCCCGGACCATGATCCAGATCAAACAGACGAAATTTGGTCAGACGAAAAAAGGTAGTCTCGCTCTGGATCAAACTGAACAAAGGTTTGGTTCGTTTCTAGAGTGAACGCATTTTCTGTATGGTTCGTACTTTCAGAACATTTACAGGAAGTTCCGGTGGTTCCCGCAGGATTGCTTGCTCTTCTTCTCCTGGCGTGACCATAAAATGTTCGAACAACGAGGACATTCATTTGGTTAATTAGAACTAGCCTCGAGTAGGACTGTCACTTTTGTGAAAAAATCCTGTTTGATTTTTGAGAAATAAGTGTTCATTGAATCGATTGTAAGATCAATTTTCCATGTCTAAAGACGTTTCCATTTTAAAACGCCAAATATGGGCAAATCCACGGACAACTAACAGGCATTAGGACGAACGTAAAGAGGGCGCGCCACGCTTGAGACGCGCACAAGTCAGCAAATATTCCTGATGATTTATTGGCGTGAAGTTTCGTGCACAATGACAAACAGGAGTGCAACATTCTCGGAAAACAATAAGCCATAACATCAATGAAAAGCATTACTGCAGTCTTCAACATGGCTGTGTTTACCATTAGAAATGTCAAACTAATTTCCCCTACGGAGGCGACTGTAGACCGTAGCCCGAATCTGTATCTGTATGCATGAGACTGTCTGAATACCGGCAGAATTCACAGTTTTGTAGTAAAAAGAGACACATTATGCAGAAGTATAATCTGCTGTTATGTGTGTGTGTGTCAGAGTCTGCCGTCGCTGTGTGACGCGCGTTCACTGCGGGCGTATCGTGACGAGCTCCGAGAGAAGACCGTTAAAATTGATTCCCTATTTTCGTTTTCGAAACTTGCGTTGGCTGGTCCGATCGATTGTGCAATCAATTATCAACGATATATGCGTCTGTTCATTTATTCTTTTTTAATTGATTTTTTTACTTTTTTTCTAAATTCAATATCAAGTTCTTGACACATTTCTTTTACACATTTTCACATTTGGTAAGTATAACTTGAAATAAAAAAATAAAAAATAAACTTAAAAATAAAGGGTTATAACAACAAACAAATGTTATATTCATTTAGCAGAGATACAGATCTTTGGGCTTTTTGATAAAAAAAAAAAAACGCTTTACAGACTCTAAATACATTTTAACGGCTGCTTTAAATTGAGCAAGTTTGGGTTTTGAGTTTCTCCATTTAGTTTGATGAATATAAAATCTTCCTAATAACAAAAACAAATCGATGACACAAAAGTTACCCGCCGAACTGACAACACGCTGACGTCAGACGCACGTCCGTTTACAGACCAGTCACTGTCAAGATGCAGCCCACAGAGATGATGACGACAGGACGCGAGTACGTCATGTAAAGTGCTTTAGTGCGCTCACATAATTGCAATGTGAAACCAAACCAAAACTTACTGAATGTATCAAAACATGAACTTTGGTGCATGAACTTTCAGATGTGAAAACGCCCTAAATTGTCATTTTGATGCCGAGTTCACACTGCACGATTTTCTAAGTAGTCAGATCACTGTTCTTCTCACACTGCACGACTATCTGTGTTAGCATTCAGCCACTGCTGTGTTCACACACACGATGGGGTTTCACATCGCATGACTTTACAAGAGGAAGAATCGCCGACAACTTCTGTCGCATCCGCAAACTACGGTTTCACAACCAAACACACGCGAGAAGTGATAAGGAATTAGCCTCTATTAGGCCGTGTGTCCAGAAACACGTTTTTACACACGGCTGGCGTATATTTTCAATTGTTTTCAATGGGAGCGCCGCGTTTTTAAAACGCCATGAGCGTAACGAGGCGCTGAGTGTTTTTTTCAGAATGTTCAACTTTGGGTGAAACGCAGCGCTCATCACTAGGCGCGTTTCCATTACAGGTTTGCGCAAAACAGATGCTGGTAGGTTTATGTACTATATCTCAGCCACTGCACTAGCCATTATTATTAATGGAAGGAGATGTATGTGTGTTTTCCAAGCATTAATGGTGAGGAACGACCCTTATACCTGTGAGCGGCACATATGAGGAGTTTCTTCCTCAGATCTGCTTCCAGGTCTTGATTTTGGCATTTATTTGAGGTTTAGAATCCAGTATTCCTGTAATTCTTTTTTATCTTTTATGAGTTTAATAAAGAACTCCGTCTCGTATTCTGTCCAAACACACTGCGTCATCTACGTCAGGTGACCTGTAAATGCGCAAAAACTGTTTCCATTGCATCTTTGCAAAATATTTCTTTTTCGAATTGCCTGAAAAACCACCTCATGCGAGCGGAGAAACTTTTTTGCGATAAATCGGAGTTTTTGCGAAATTGACGTGTTTCCATTGGGCGTATTTTCAATTCGCAATTTCAATTTGCGCAATTTGAAGGGTAATGGAAACGCGGCTAGTGTCAGTTTTTACTCAACCGTCCAATCACAGTGGAGGAGGGGCGGGACTAATACCACACCAACCAACCGCCACATTCTGCTTGTACAACGTCAACAGACGACAACAACAAGCTTAATAACGGAACATAATTTAAAACAAGATCCAGAGAAAATACGTTACATTGTATCGACATTCTAATATAGAATCAACACAGAAACAAAATATGTGTGAGATGACATACTAGTAACACTTTCGCGGATATTCCGTATCATAACAAGCAAAGCGTCTCAACTGAATAAAATGCTGCGCTGGTAAAACACTCTCAAGCGCCCACAGCTAGGCGTTAGCTGGCTAGTGGACACTCGGCCTTAGAAGCAAGAAGATTTGTGATCCAATTTGTCTGTGCGCTGATTTACAGCAAAAAGGAGAAGAATAGAGATTATGCAGGAGGAAATGTTTGGGAGACGAGAGCAAAGACTGTGTTTAGAGGAAGCGAATGCATTAAATATCTGTTTATCTCTAACGGTTTGTGGATTATTAACTGCAGGAATCACACGTTGGAGAGTGTTTGGTTGGAGAGTGATGCTCTCAGTGTTTGGTTGGCTTGAAATAGACATTTTCCATGTGTTCATGTACGGTTTATCCACACGTTCCCCGGGTTGATTAATCCCAATACTGCAGGTTTCCTGAAATGTTACGTTAAAATATGCAAATTAGGCATTATCTAATTAAATATGCATTTATCTTAACATTGAATAAAGCCAGATTCATAATTCATTGGGATATAAATCAGAAAATGGACTGAAACGGACACCATGTTTTTAATATAATATGATAAATGAACAAACCTTCAGAATATACACCGCATTTAAAGATATGAAATCTATAGATGCAATAAAATAAACACTTTAATGCGTATTTTGGATGTTTTCTTTCTACTAGTCTGAAATTTTATGGAAGCAAAATAGACTCAAAATTGCATGAAAAACATTGATTTATCTCAGGTTATATCTAATGTAAACATGTCAATCGTTTATTTAACTAGCCTAACTGTTGCTCCATGACAGTAGTTGAGCTTAAACGACTAACTGTATGTACAGTAGAAGAACAGAAAACTGGTATTGTCGTCTGGCATCACACAGAAGTCTTCTCAGTGGGAATCATGAACGTTCATATGTTTGACCTGAAGTCACACCGTTTCTGATTAGATTTCTCTCTCTCATCCTTGACATGATTATGATTCCCTCCGATGCTTCTCTTGATGTGAGTTTATTCACTTCTCATGTTGCGCACAACAATCCTCCTTCTCACAAGTTCAGCAGAAGCTAATTTCCAAGGTCGAGCATCTGGTGCTCTGGACCGTGTTTACAAAAATAAGTCCATTCCTTGGCTTGATCCTGCAGGACTCCTCTAATCCACTAATACGTGACATGCTCAGTCATAAGATCCTGGCTTTTGAAGGCTAATTGCATATCATCTCCGTTCATCTGATCCAAAAGACCATCGGAAAAGCTGAAGCGGGATTTGATTGTGAGGAGAGATGATGGTTGTACCAAATTGTCCTGTTTTCTGTCATATAAATAAACGTGCATTTCCATGCAAATTCTGGTGGACAATATGAAATTGTGCTAATTAAACCGAAACGGAAAATGACGTAAAAAAAAAAAGAAAAAAAAAGATTAATTTCTTATTTTAAATTCGTGTTTTTTTTATACATTTTTTTTTTATTATTGTATTATTATTAGAATTATAAATACATTTTACTGAATCTGAATAAAAAAATACAAGCCATTAAAATAACCACACTTTCGTTTAAAGCAACACAAAAATTGGACAGAAAATAGGCCTATATTAAAATAATATTAAATCTCAGTATTTTCATATCTATATAGTATTATTCTTCATTCAAGTCTATGCAACAGAATCAGATTTAACTTTTTTTTTTTTTGACCAATTATCAATTAATGTGTAGTCCTGCAAAGCTCTCGTTATCAGAGCATGTGAGCAGATGGCAGGTGATAATTGTATAATTTGAACAATATTATTTCACAAACGGAGGTTTTATTTCCCGCGCCGCTAATGCAATTTCTTCTGCTAACGTCGTGACACCGTCTCTGTTGCGTCTCTGTACTTACTGCGCTTCAAGCACACATGCCAACTTTAACATCGTTTAAATGATGATGTAATAAAGAATAATTAGCCTCCATGTTTGCCACATTTATGGATCATATGTTTCTAATACATGTTTTGCACAGAAGAAGGTTTCTCTGGCATCTGAACGCAGTGAAACCAGGTCTGGAATAAATCACATTATGTGATAGATCAACTCAAAGCCGGATCCCCACACCCCTCAAGCTCCAGTGCAGTAGTTATTAAACCGTGTTCTTGATTGCTATAAATATGAAAGTTGCATTTACCACAATGACATCACTTACCACACACACTCAAAAAAAAAAAAGCTGTGGAACGAACTTGATTAAATTAAGGAAAACTTTTTTTTTCACGAAAATGAATTACATTTTTCCAACAAAATCTAATTTGTTTGAAATGATTTATTGTAATCTTGTTGTATGAACTTAAATTCATAAGTTTTGTCAGGTTGACTACATTTAATTTTTGTCGTGCCTAAAATCGCCAACATTATAATTTTAGCTAATTTGACTCTACGGATATTTCCAATGATAGAAGCTACTAGTGTTCAATTTAATTAAAACCACTTTTTACAGAGTAATATTGAATATTATTTACTAGGGCTGATGGGTAAAAAATATCGATTTCTCGATTTTAATCGATTCTCATTTTTACGAACCGATACCGATTCTTAAATCCCAAGAGTCGCTTAGTCATCCTGTTTTCAGTTGATGAATGAATGTAACATTGTAGCGCCGCATCCCATCCTTTAAATCACAATAATCTTTGTGCTTTGTTATTATTGATATGAAACAAAGTCTCAGATTTCAAATTACGTCCATTTTCTTACGAAATTCAAAAACATAAACAGCGTTTCATCGCTGTGGCGTGAGATCGCTCTGGCTCATCTCTAGAGAAGCACATGATCTTCTCCTCCGCCTTAACACCAGTTACAGCGCGAGATAAACATGAGTGAGCTTCTGAAAGTGTGTTAAAAGATAGAGTACAACTTATTGAAGTCTGTATCATGTGACATGGAGTCGCCCAATCAGTGTTTCAACCGTGGAAAGACGTCAGTAAAACAGCTTGTAAACAATGTCATGTAACGTCACATTTACCTCAGAAAAACCATATCCAGTGAGTTAAATATTAACTCTAGAGAGGAGCATTCTGCTAAATATATGCACCATATTACATATCGTCACCTTCCTAAAATAATTGCCTAAGTCATTTTTTCAGGTTTCTCAGAAAACACAAAAAAATTTGAAAAATACCTTCAGAGGTTCGTTCTTCTTGATGCAGCTCCCATCTTTAAAAGCTTGTAAATTTGCCTTTTAAAATGTTAAAATTGCTTGTAAAATCTTTTGACTTGGGCCAAATAAAACGGCCTAAGTCACACTCTTGACATACTGTAGGCCTTTACACTACAGGGGTAGAACTGCATGATCTGTTCAACTGAGGATGTGGGGATTTTACCAGAGGTGGCCAGCATCATGAGGAGATGACTTGTGCAAAAAAATCATTTTTGTCAAAAAATGACTTAGGCAATTATTTTAGGAAGGTGACGATATTCATTATAATTTTTAATATTCTTCAATATTTAATGCATGTTTGAATAAATCTGGAAAGTTTTTTATGACAGCCACCATTTACATTTTTATATAATTTCATATAACTTTATTATTATAAAAATAAATAAATAAAAGTGTATTTTAAGTGTTTGTACACATCAGTTAATTTTTACCTTTAATATTATAGTGGGCTAATGAAGCCTATAGGCTACCACTGACTCCCATAGTTACAGCATTAGTTAAGAGATTTGTTTTCCTTGAGAAAATTTGCCATGTATTGTCCCTTATATCCAAAATAATCAATATCGAATCGAATCGTAATCGAAATCGAATTGCAAGTTTGTGAATCGAAATCGAATCGAATTGTGAAATTTGTGTCAATACCCAGCTCTATTACTTTTGCAGGTCTGCGAAAGAGGTTTATTGCATGTATAGAGTATAACACACAAAATAACACTTTAATCCCTAAATTTACCCTTGCAAAGCATGCTGGGAAATTGTCAACAAAAATGATTCATGTAGTTTTCACACAAATTAATTGAGTAAACTTCAGTTTTAAATATATTAGGTTGATTGAACACAATTAAATTAAGTTATGACCAAATATTAAACAATAGTGTTACTTTTGCTTATTTTAATTCGTTAAATTTAACAAGAGGCAAAAATAAATTTGAGTGCACAATTTTGTTGCTTAAAATAAGATAAACGTTAACTTATTTAAAAAAAATAAAAAAATAATTCACAATATTATAAGATGTGACCCTGGACCACAAAACCAGTCACATGGGTAATTTTTTTTTAAATTAAGATTTATACATAATCTGAAAGCTGAATAAATGAGCTTTGCATTGATGTGTGGTTTGTTAGGATATGACAATATTTGGCTGAGATACAACTATTGAACATCTGGAATCTGAGGGTGTAAAAATATCAAAACATTGAGAAAATCTCCTTTAAAGTTGTTCATTTATGTTGCCGATTGTGTGGCATTCACTCATATAAATAAATGTTTTATATATTAACGGTAGGAAATGTACAAAATCTCCTTTAAAGGAACATGATCTTTACTTTACTTAATATCCTCATGATTATTGACCCATACAGTGTGTTGTTGGCTTTTGCCTCAGATAAACCGTGCTACTTGTGTCTGGTTTTGTGATCCAGGGTCACAGAGGATCTGTTTCTTCGTGCGTTGGGTTTTCCCGGTGGATTGTGGGAGTGTATGGCGTGATGTGCCTTCAGTCGTACGAGGTTTAAAGACGGTCTGCGTCACTGATTTATGGCTCTCTTTAAGAGACCTTCAGAAGCGGTGCAGCTGAAATGCCAGTAAATTGTGATTTTATGGTAATTGAAGAATTACATGATTCAATAAGGCGTCAGCGAGCGTCTGAAACACACGAGTCTTTGTGCCGGTGTGTTCGAGGCTCGTCTCGGTTTGACGTGTCGGCATCTCTGTTCTCATGACACTCGCTCGGTTATTATTATCATCTTTAAGCAGTGATGTGAGATTATTATGAGTTAAAGTAAAAATTGACGTGCAACATTGTTAACAAATGAAGAAAGAGATATTAACTTTTGTTTGTTCACATTAAAATCATTACTTAATTTTTATTAGCCTAATTAACATAATTTTGAGATGCATATATGCATGCGTTATATTAGGGATGCAACTTACTGTTATTTTGATTATCGATTATTATAATTTTTTTATCAATCAGATAAAAAATCTACATTAAAAAAAAGTATCCGTTATTTTAAACAATGTTATTCCTCATCCTGATCATGTGTAATATGAAAACTGTTTCATATAAAGCTTATAAAAACTTAAACCTAAAAACAACTATTTTAATAAGCAATATATAATATAATAAGCAAAAACAAAAGTACAAAATAGTGCTATAATTGTATGATTTTAATATGAGGATGTGTTTTGTGTGAACGTTCATTAGAGATGCACGATATATATCGGCCACCACAGTGATATCCGGCAATACATGTTAATATTTAATGCTATCGTTATCGGCCCCACGAAAGAAAATTTGGTCGATATATTAGAACTGATTATAAATAATGGATTATTTCAGATGTTCACCTTGATGGTTATGAATTGCTTAAATGTATTGGAATCACTTCAAAAAAGGAAAATACAGTAAAGTGCAACATGTGCTGTCATATCGGCTACATAACATCATAATGAGAACATTGTGTGTTTAGGACATGGCTTTTAATGGTGAGACTTGTGTTTTTGTAATCAGGCTCTCAAAATCATATAAGGTTTATTGGCCAATATATCGGTTATCGGCTTTTCCAATATAAAGAGTTATCGGTATCGGCCAAAATGTTCATATCGTTGCACCCCTAATGTTCATGAGTTCCTGTTGTGATGTTCTCCTCTTCTTCTCAGGTCCCTTCACAGATGTCGTCACTGCTAACCTGAAGCTAAAGAATCCTTCAGAGAAGAGAGTATGTTTCAAGGTGAAGACCACAGCGCCGCGCAGATACTGCGTACGACCCAACAGCGGGATCATCGAGCCCGGAGCCACGCTCACCATCTCAGGTCAGAACCGTAGACTGTACAAAAACATGTGCGTAGTGTGTGTGACGTCACCCGTAGTGTTTCTGAAGAGCGTCTTTGAAGCCCAAAGTGGGCGGAGCCAGCCGTCGCCATCTTGGCAGCGTCACTCCCGTATAAACGAAAATGTGCAGCGAGGCGGATTAGCTGAGGTGACGTGATGCTAACTGACAGCAGACAAACAGCTAGCAGTGACATCAGCGGCAATCCACCTGTCACTCAAGTGGCCACGCCCCTTAATTATGCAGAACTTTTATAAAATAATTTTTTTAAGTTATAAAATAATTCACTCCCCTCACAGTCGTCATGAAGGGCAAAATTAGCTTTATAGACCAAAAACATATTTATTTCTGCTGTAAAATTGGGCATTTTAACATGCGGGTCTATGGGATTGACTCTCTTTTGGAGCCGGTCTCTAGTGGCCAGTCGATGAACTGCAGTTTAACTCACTTAAGTGTTGATTCAAGAGAGAGAGAGAAAGAGAGGAAGTTTGACGCTTGGTTATAACACAGGACCCAAAGTATTCAGCCAGAAAAGAACATTCATTTTCTATCGAAACGGTTTGGGAGGGCCGAAATTGTTGGCCAAGATGGTGGTCTTGAATTCTTGCTTCTCCGACGGCACATTTTAGCCAGGGGTTATTATAGTTAACTAAAGCTAAAACCATAATAAATGCTGCACTGAGTTAGGAGACCAGTTTTAGGATTTTTAGGCAAACTGTTCTTAAGTTATAAGCAAAAAGAGGCATTTTTTCATATCTCCTGACCAGTAGGTGGCGCTGTGCCGAAACGCTGCATGTAGCCTCAGATAATGCTTTTGATGACATGCACCAATCTTCGTCTCAGTGCGCTAAAGTTTTCAAAGTTAAATGGGAAAACAAAATAACTTGCGTTACTTATTAACGTTTCAAAGTTAGTTATTTGAGCTTTTACTATTGTCATAT
>NW_028118449.1:92500-99880 GCF_965113295.1 Leuciscus leuciscus
TACCTACAGAGGCTTATAAAACATAGGGCTGTACTGTCCTAGTCGACTAGTCGATTAGTTGGTCGATACGTTCTGGTTCGACCAAAATTCTGATTGGTCGATTTTCTGCCGCGTTTATTTCATCAGTTTTGCCGCGCTGAGGCGCGCTCATTTCATCAGGTGGAAAGCACTAACTGCTAATGGGGGTGTTTTCAGAATACCCTTGTTTCACTGTAACAGTCTGTCTTCAAAACACCCCCCTTGTTTTCACCTTTTTTGGATTAGTCCAACCCAAGAGAGAGCGTCGAGCGTAGTAGGTTTGATGCTGAATATTATTTATTTAATTGTGAGAGCGTTTAATAGTCAGTCCTCTTCTAACATGTCAACAACAAAGAAATCGACAGTGTGGCAGCATTTTGTTAAAATTGATAACAGGAAAAAGGTTGAATGCAAAGTTTGCAAGCAACAGTTTTCCACAGCTTGACGACAAACATGACATATCATCTACTGTAAAAGTGGTAAGCTCACTTGTCTGCGTTAGCTTGCCCTGTCTGTTTTGAGTAAGCTATGAACATATCAGAATTTGCATATTTCAATGTTTTAGTGTGATAACCTAACTTTTTTATTTTTTATTTGGAGCCTAATGCGCAATTGCGCTGTGCTGTTGGTTGTTAGTTTTGAGCCTAGGATGCTTTATTTTTCAGTTATGCACTTTATTTCGTTTCTGCTCTTGATCTGGTTTGTTTAATAAATATAATTTTTTTATTAAAGTGGACGTGCCTTTTGTGTTTATTAAGAGTAAAAGCTTTAAGTTAATAGTCTATTCGTGTCTCAGCTGCGAAGCTAACGTTAAGCTCATCAGCCTCGCTCGGTGCGAGGACATGCACGGTGAAATGATAGTGTCTGACTAATAATAACTTATTATTATAACATATGACAAAAATAATTGTCTAAATTATGTTGTATATTCCTCAACAGTTCTTGTGATGATATCACTAGTTGACAACATAGTACTATTTTCGGAAATCATAAGCTATGATATTGCGCAGGTGATGCAGCGCTGACAGACTCAAGTGTCAGACTCATTTCAGTGCAAAATAATTAGGTCAAAAACGATTTAATATACTGCAAATAGCCTACTAGTTGTTTGTTTATTTATAATTCATTTAGGCGGACAACAAGGCTACCAAGTACTGCGCACAGTGCACATCTAATTAATTTAACGTTTTTTTTTTCTAACGTAATTTTTAGTCGATTTTTAGTCGAAAATTTCAGGACTTCAGTCGACCAAGATTTTCTTTGGTTGAGTACAGCCCTAATAAAACACATATTCACATAAAATAGCTTTCAAAATAAGCTGGATAATGTGCATATTCACATTCATCAACTTGTGATGAGAATCGCTTAAAAATTAACGGTTGAGCTTTAAGGGATTCTTAAGGTTTTCCGCCAAAATAAAAGCTTTGTTTTAACGTTCCAAAATGAATAAATATTAGTAATTTAAAATTCTAGTTCATATTTTTAATTTTATGGTGAAATATATTATTTATAAAAAAAATGTTACACTAATATTTAATAATAATAATAAAAAAGTCATATTCAAATATAATCTCACATTTTTTGGGGCAAATTATGCAACCCAACAGATAATCAGTGTTATTTTAATATCATTGCGATTAAAAAACAATGCATAATACATTTTAAAATATGCATATTTCTTTTATGTTTTGAATTAGTTTTTATTATTGTATCTTATGTTTTAATTTGAACGTTAGTATTTTTGTTGTGTTTTTGTCATTTTTATTAGTTATTGTATATATATATATATATATATATATATATATATATATATATATATAAATAGTTTTTATTAATTTTTTTATTTCAGTTTTAGTTTAGTACTTCAAGTTAAACTAAATGAAAATGAGAAATGCTGCTTTGACAGCTAGATGAAAAAAATTTAAAAATATATATATATATAATATAATTTTTATTAATTTTTTTAGTTCATGTTTGTTTATATCAAGTAATACACTTGTTTATGGTTTTAGCTAACTATAATAACCTTGTAAGCCCTAACCATCTACAAAATGAATAAATGTAAATAAGCACAGCAAACCTAGAGCGATTTTATTTAATTTTTTCCTCTAAACTGTGCAGCCCTTATATATATACACACGCATCACTTCCTGTTTCTCCGCTGCGTCCCAGCGCTCTAAGGCCAGGACTGTTTCCCACTGGATCAGTGCCGCTCCGGCTTTGGCCTGGACGAAGATCCGCTCGCCGGTGTCCAACCGGCCGCCCCACATTCCCACCACAGCCAGTGTTAGAACCCGGAGCACTGCAGGGTCAGAGGTCAAGGGTCAGAGCAGGCAGGACACGTGCTCAGGCCAGAGAGCCTTTAGTAGGGTAGGTCAGCAGGGTCAGCAGGAGAAACATGGCAAGTCACCTTTATAAAGATATTTGTATATAATCACACGCATATTTATATATAATCACAAGTCTAGAAATCAGACATTTTAAATGAGGCTTCCTCGTATATCCAGGTTTTCCAAGCTTCTTTAAGTCCAGTCACATTTATTTATATAGCGCTCTTTACAGTACAGAGTGTTTCAAAGCAGCTTTACAGAGATAACAGGAAAATAATCCAACAAAGATTGTTTCTAGAAGAAAATAGTGTCACAGTCCAGCTTCAGTAAGTTCTGCAATGTTTCTTTTTTTTTTTTGGTAAAAAGTTATTAATTTAGTTCATTTTTATATATATGTGTATGTTCCCGTTCTCCTCCAGAACGACGTCGACGCTCCTGTTAAATCTGCTAGCGTGCTAAACTCCTCTAAAGCGGACGGGTCGCTGGCACCCAAACCCGTCAGCGCCGCCCTGGACGACTCGGAGAAGAAGAAGGTTCTGGAGGAGTGCAAACGCTTGCAGTCCGAGGCCATCAAGCTGAACGAGGAGAACCGCCAGCTCAAGGTGAAGCAGGAGTCACATGCACATATACTGCTCACTCACTCTTGTGTAGGGCTGGGACACAAAACGGGCTCACTTGGGTCAAATTTTTTTTAATTGAGATGTATACATAATCTGAAAGCTAAATAAATAAGCTTTCCGTTGATGTATGGTTTGTTAGGATAGGACAATATTTGGCCGAGATACAACTATTGAAAATCTGGAATCTGAGGATGCATGAATCTAAACATGGAGAAAATCTCCTTTAAAGATGTTCATTTATGTTGGCGATTGTGCTGCATTCACTCACACAAATAAATGTTTTATGTATTAGCGGTAGGAAATTTACAAAATATCTTCATGGAACATGATCTTTACTTAATATCCTAATGATTTTTGGCATAAAAAGGGCGCTCTAGAGCTAGTTTTACATGGCGCTCTAGGCTTGTTTTTAAACAGCAGAGGGCGCTCTTGGCTAGTTTTAAACAGCAGAGGGCGCTCTAGGCTAGTTTTACATGGCGCTCTAGGCTTGTTTTTAAACAGCAGAGGGCGCTCTTGGCTAGTTTTAAACAGCAGATGGCGCTCTAGGCTAGTTTTTAACAGCAGAGGGCGCTCTAGGCTAGTTTTAAACAGCAGAGGGCACTCTAGGCTAGTTTTACATGGCGCTCTAGCCTTGTTTTTAATGAATGAATGAATGAGGCATTTATATAGCGCTTTCATATGTACTACTGTACACCCAAAGCGCTTTACAATCATATCAGGGGATCTCTCCTCAACCACCTCCAGTGTGCAGCATCCACTTGGATGATGTGACGGCAGCCACAGTACAACGGCGCCAGTGCGCTCACCACACACCAGCTATAGGTGGAGAGAGGAAAGAGAGTGATAGAGCCAATTCAATGTAAGGGGATTATTAGGAGGCCATGATTGGTAAGGGCCAATGGGTGGAATGTGGCCAGGACACCGGGGTTACACCCCTACTCTTTACGAGAAATGCCATGGGATTTTTAATGACCACAGAGAGTCAGGACCTCGGTTTTACGTTCCATCCGAAGGACGGTGCTCTTTGACAGTATAGTGTCCCCATCACTACACTGGGGCGTTAGGACCCACACAGACCACAGGATGAGCGCCCCCTGCTGGCCTCACTAACACCTCTTCCAGCAGCAACCTGGTTTTCAAAGGAGGTCTCCCATCCAGGTACTAACCAGGCTCAGCCCTGCTTAGCTTCAGTGGGCAACCAGTCTTGGGCTACAGGGTGATATGGCTGCTGGCAATATAGTTATATGGGTGATATGGCTGCTGGCAATCTAGGCTAGTTTTAAACAGCAGAGGGCGCTCTAGGCTAGTTTTAAACAGCAGATGGCGCTCTAGGCTAGTTTTTAACAGCAGAGGGTGCTCTAGGCTAGTTTTACATGGCGCTCTAGGCTTGTTTTTAAACAGCAGAGGGCGCTCTTGGCTAGTTTTAAACAGCAGATGCGTTCTAGGCTAGTTTTAAACAGCAGATGGCGCTCTAGGCTAGTTTTAAACAGCAGATGGCGCTCCAGGCTAGTTTTTAACAGCAGAGGGTGCTATAGGCTAGTTTTACATGGCGCTCTAGGCTTGTTTCTTAAACAGCAGAGGGCGCTCTTGGCTAGTTTTAAACAGCAGATGCGTTCTAGGCTAGTTTTTAACAGCAGAGGGCGCTCGGCTAGTTTTAAACAGCAGATGGCGCTTTAGGCTAGTCTTTAACAGCAGAGGGCGCTCTTGGCTAGTTTTAAACAGCAGATGCGTTCTAGGCTAGTTTTTAACAGCAGAGGGAGCTCGGCTAGTTTTAAACAGCAGATGGTGCTTTAGGCTAGTCTTTAACAGCAGAGGGCGCTCTAGGCTAGTTTTTAACAGCAGAGGGCGCTCGGCTAGTTTTAAACAGCAGATGGCGCTTTAGGCTAGTCTTTAACAGCAGAGGGCGCTCTTGGCTAGTTTTAAACAGCAGATGCGTTCTAGGCTAGTTTTTAACAGCAGAGGGAGCTCGGCTAGTTTTAAACAGCAGATGGCGCTTTAGGCTAGTCTTTAACAGCAGAGGGCGCTCTCGGCTAGTTTTTAACAGCAGAGGGCGCTCTCGGCTAGTTTTAAACAGCTGATGGCGCTTTAGGCTAGTTTTAAACAGCAGATGCGCTCTAGGCTAGTTTTTAACAGCAGATGGCACTCTTGGCTAGTTTTAAACAGCAGAGGGCGCTCTAGGCTAGTCTTTAACAGCAGACGGCGCTCTAGACTAGTTTTTAAACAGCAGAGGGCGCTCTAGGCTAGTCTTTAACAGCAGAGGGCGCTCTAGGCTAGTTTTTAAACAGCAGAGGGCGCTCTAGGCTAGTCTTTAACAGCAGACGGCGCTCTAGGCTAGTTTTTAAACAGCAGAGGGCGCTCTAGGCTAGTCTTTAACAGCAGACGGCGCTCTAGGCTAGTTTTTAACAGCAGATGGCAGGCTAGTTTTAAACAGTAGATGGCGCGCTTGGCTAGTTTTTAAACAGCAGATGGTGCGCTAGGCTAGTTTTAAACAGCAGATGGCGCGCTAGGCTAGTTTTAAACAGCAGATGGCGCGCTAGGCTAGTTTTAAACAGCAGATGGCAGGCTAGTTTTAAACAGCAGATGACGCGCTTGGCTAGTTTTTAAACAGTAGACGGCGCTCTAGGCTAGTTTTTAACAGCAGATGGCAGGCTAGTTTTAAACAGTAGATGGCGCGCTTGGCTAGTTTTTAAACAGCAGATGGTGCGCTAGGCTAGTTTTAAACAGCAGATGGCGCGCTAGGCTAGTTTTAAACAGCAGATGGCGCGCTAGGCTAGTTTTAAACAGCAGATGGCAGGCTAGTTTTAAACAGCAGATGACGCGCTAGGCTAGTTTTAAACAGCAGATGGCGCGCTAGGCTAGTTTTAAACAGCAGATGGCAGGCTAGTTTTAAACAGCAGATGACGCGCTTGGCTAGTTTTTAAACAGTAGATGGCGCGCTTGGCTAGTTTTTAAACAGCAGATGGCGTGCTAGGCTAGTTTTAAACAGCAGATGGCAGGCTAGTTTTAAACAGTAGATGGCGCGCTTGGCTAGTTTTTAAACAGCAGATGGTGCGCTAGGCTAGTTTTAAACAGCAGATGGCGCGCTAGGCTAGTTTTAAACAGCAGATGGCGCGCTAGGCTAGTTTTAAACAGCAGATGGCAGGCTAGTTTTAAACAGCAGATGACGCGCTTGGCTAGTTTTTAAACAGCAGATGGCGCGCTAGGCTAGTTTTAAACAGTAGATGGCGCGCTTGGCTAGTTTTTAAACAGCAGATGGCGCGCTAGGCTAGTTTTAAACAGCAGATGGCGCGCTAGGCTAGTTTTAACCAGCAGAGGGCGCTCTCGGCTAGTTTTAAACAGCAGATGGCGCGCTAGGCTAGTTTTAAACAGCAGAGGGTGCTCTCGGCTAGTTTTTAAACAGCAGATGGCGCGCTAGGCTAGTTTTAAACAGCAGATGGCGCGCTAGGCTAGTTTTAAACAGCAGATGGCAGGCTAGTTTTAAACAGCAGATGGCAGGCTAGTTTTAAACAGCAGAGGGCGCGCTAGGCTAGTTTTAAACAGCAGATGGCGCGCTAGGCTAGTTTTTAAACAGCAGATGGCGCTCTTAGCTAGTTTTTAAACAGCAGATGGCGCTCTTAGCTAGTTTTTAAACAGCATATGCCATGTGGTTGATGTCCAGTGTTGCTGAGCATAAATACATAATCATGTTTCTCTTGGTCTCCTCAAAGTTGTGTTGGATTTTCTCCTCAGCGTAAAGATTAAGAGCTTCATCTATCACTGTTTCCCATGTTCGTAGAGTTAGTTTCTGGAGTAAATATATAGGCTATAATCTGTGTTTACAGTCTTTTTAAAAATGGCGTGTGCTGGTGTTTCGCGTGCGTTCGGCCAATCAGCGAACACTAACGTCACGGATAGTTCCTATAGCGCTGCTTTAGACCCGAATCTGAAGTAGGAGCTCAATTAGTTCCTCCAAACGGAGTTTGTAAAACTAAAATCGTTCCTAGTTCCTGCGGTGCGAACACGCAAAATCCGGGAACTATGAATATATTCCTCCAGTGCCAAAAGCCCCGATAGACTCCCATTGGATAAAGTTCAATAATTATTTGTAATCCCAATAGGAGCCGAAAGAGTGTTTCCCTCTGTAACTGAACACGATGGTGACCGGCCTAATCCCATGATGCATCTCTTCGTCGGATAAACTAATGCTGTTTTTTTTGTTTGTGTTCGTCATCAGGACGAGGGTTTGAGACTGAGAAAGTTCCAGCGCAGCGAACATGCGACGACCAATTCCAGGCCTCCGATTGGACGAGAGTCCGCAACCAGTTCGCTCCCTTCACTCCTGGTCGTCATCGCCGCCATCTTCATCGGATTCTTCCTCGGAAAGTTCATCCTGTAAGACGAAGGCGGATCTGACGAACGGTTTCGACACGAGC
>NW_028118448.1:0-99695 GCF_965113295.1 Leuciscus leuciscus
ACTCAGAACTTCACAAAAATTGATGAGCATATGTGTCAGAACATGGTGAGGAAGCATGCAGAGTTTCATGGAGATCGGACCATAGGTGGCGCTATAACTGGCAAAAAGCCTTCATTCTTATTAGGGGTTCAAGCATGAAATGCTGAAACCCTATTGTAATTGTAAGGATTCGTAAAACGCATCGTGCAGGACAAACCGTAAGGCCTAGAGACGTGAAACCTGGCCAGATGGTAGGCCTCAATTTGGGGACAACCTATCAGAGTATGACCCCAATTGGCCCATAGGTGGCGCTACAGCAACCAAAAGTACTAAATCGCTCATAACTCTTAGACCGTTTGTCCCAGGATCAAGTGTCTTACATCGTTGGAATCCTTGGCTCAAGGCGGGCAAAGTGGCTATCTCCGATTTGGATGTAGGCAGGGAAAATTTTCTGCTATGTCGGATTTTGCCCAAAACCTACTTTTGCGAACTAGTCCCTGGTTTTTGGCCCGATCGGAACCAAACCAGTCTAGGACAATTCTCTGGACTCTCTAGATCAATAATTATCGGAAAAAAGTTGAACTTTTGCATTTGGGTGGCTGTAACAGGGTCATTTAGAAAAGGGGCGTGGCAAAATACACTAAAAAGCCTATAAATCCCAAATGAAAACTCAGAACTTCACAAAAATTGATGAGCATATGTGTCAGAACATGGTGAGGAAGCATGCAGAGTTTCATGGAGATCGGACCATAGGTGGCGCTATAACTGGCAAAAAGCCTTCATTCTTATTAGGGGTTCAAGCATGAAATGCTGAAACCCTATTGTAATTGTAAGGATTCGTAAAACGCATCGTGCAGGACAAACCGTAAGGCCTAGAGACGTGAAACCTGGCCAGATGGTAGGCCTCAATTTGGGGACAACCTATCAGAGTATGACCCCAATTGGCCCATAGGTGGCGCTACAGCAACCAAAAGTACTAAATCGCTCATAACTCTTAGACCGTTTGTCCCAGGATCAAGTGTCTTACATCGTTGGAATCCTTGGCTCAAGGCGGGCAAAATGGCTATCTCCGATTTGGATGTAGGCAGGGAAAATTTTCTGCTATGTCGGATTTTGCCCAAAACCTACTTTTGCGAACTAGTCCCTGGTTTTTGGCCCGATCGGAACCAAACCAGTCTAGGACAATTCTCTGGACTCTCTAGATCAATAATTATCGGAAAAAAGTTGAACTTTTGCATTTGGGTGGCTGTAACAGGGTCATTTAGAAAAGGGGCGTGGCAAAATACACTAAAAAGCCTATAAATCCCAAATGAAAACTCAGAACTTCACAAAAATTGATGAGCATATGTGTCAGAACATGGTGAGGAAGCATGCAGAGTTTCATGGAGATCGGACCATAGGTGGCGCTATAACTGGCAAAAAGCCTTCATTCTTATTAGGGGTTCAAGCATGAAATGCTGAAACCCTATTGTAATTGTAAGGATTCGTAAAACGCATCGTGCAGGACAAACCGTAAGGCCTAGAGACGTGAAACCTGGCCAGATGGTAGGCCTCAATTTGGGGACAACCTATCAGAGTATGACCCCAATTGGCCCATAGGTGGCGCTACAGCAACCAAAAGTACTAAATCGCTCATAACTCTTAGACCGTTTGTCCCAGGATCAAGTGTCTTACATCGTTGGAATCCTTGGCTCAAGGCGGGCAAAGTGGCTATCTCCGATTTGGATGTAGGCAGGGAAAATTTTCTGCTATGTCGGATTTTGCCCAAAACCTACTTTTGCGAACTAGTCCCTGGTTTTTGGCCCGATCGGAACCAAACCAGTCTAGGACAATTCTCTGGACTCTCTAGATCAATAATTATCGGAAAAAAGTTGAACTTTTGCATTTGGGTGGCTGTAACAGGGTCATTTAGAAAAGGGGCGTGGCAAAATACACTAAAAAGCCTATAAATCCCAAATGAAAACTCAGAACTTCACAAAAATTGATGAGCATATGTGTCAGAACATGGTGAGGAAGCATGCAGAGTTTCATGGAGATCGGACCATAGGTGGCGCTATAACTGGCAAAAAGCCTTCATTCTTATTAGGGGTTCAAGCATGAAATGCTGAAACCCTATTGTAATTGTAAGGATTCGTAAAACGCATCGTGCAGGACAAACCGTAAGGCCTAGAGACGTGAAACCTGGCCAGATGGTAGGCCTCAATTTGGGGACAACCTATCAGAGTATGACCCCAATTGGCCCATAGGTGGCGCTACAGCAACCAAAAGTACTAAATCGCTCATAACTCTTAGACCGTTTGTCCCAGGATCAAGTGTCTTACATCGTTGGAATCCTTGGCTCAAGGCGGGCAAAATGGCTATCTCCGATTTGGATGTAGGCAGGGAAAATTTTCTGCTATGTCGGATTTTGCCCAAAACCTACTTTTGCGAACTAGTCCCTGGTTTTTGGCCCGATCGGAACCAAACCAGTCTAGGACAATTCTCTGGACTCTCTAGATCAATAATTATCGGAAAAAAGTTGAACTTTTGCATTTGGGTGGCTGTAACAGGGTCATTTAGAAAAGGGGCGTGGCAAAATACACTAAAAAGCCTATAAATCCCAAATGAAAACTCAGAACTTCACAAAAATTGATGAGCATATGTGTCAGAACATGGTGAGGAAGCATGCAGAGTTTCATGGAGATCGGACCATAGGTGGCGCTATAACTGGCAAAAAGCCTTCATTCTTATTAGGGGTTCAAGCATGAAATGCTGAAACCCTATTGTAATTGTAAGGATTCGTAAAACGCATCGTGCAGGACAAACCGTAAGGCCTAGAGACGTGAAACCTGGCCAGATGGTAGGCCTCAATTTGGGGACAACCTATCAGAGTATGACCCCAATTGGCCCATAGGTGGCGCTACAGCAACCAAAAGTACTAAATCGCTCATAACTCTTAGACCGTTTGTCCCAGGATCAAGTGTCTTACATCGTTGGAATCCTTGGCTCAAGGCGGGCAAAATGGCTATCTCCGATTTGGATGTAGGCAGGGAAAATTTTCTGCTATGTCGGATTTTGCCCAAAACCTACTTTTGCGAACTAGTCCCTGGTTTTTGGCCCGATCGGAACCAAACCAGTCTAGGACAATTCTCTGGACTCTCTAGATCAATAATTATCGGAAAAAAGTTGAACTTTTGCATTTGGGTGGCTGTAACAGGGTCATTTAGAAAAGGGGCGTGGCAAAATACACTAAAAAGCCTATAAATCCCAAATGAAAACTCAGAACTTCACAAAAATTGATGAGCATATGTGTCAGAACATGGTGAGGAAGCATGCAGAGTTTCATGGAGATCGGACCATAGGTGGCGCTATAACTGGCAAAAAGCCTTCATTCTTATTAGGGGTTCAAGCATGAAATGCTGAAACCCTATTGTAATTGTAAGGATTCGTAAAACGCATCGTGCAGGACAAACCGTAAGGCCTAGAGACGTGAAACCTGGCCAGATGGTAGGCCTCAATTTGGGGACAACCTATCAGAGTATGACCCCAATTGGCCCATAGGTGGCGCTACAGCAACCAAAAGTACTAAATCGCTCATAACTCTTAGACCGTTTGTCCCAGGATCAAGTGTCTTACATCGTTGGAATCCTTGGCTCAAGGCGGGCAAAATGGCTATCTCCGATTTGGATGTAGGCAGGGAAAATTTTCTGCTATGTCGGATTTTGCCCAAAACCTACTTTTGCGAACTAGTCCCTGGTTTTTGGCCCGATCGGAACCAAACCAGTCTAGGACAATTCTCTGGACTCTCTAGATCAATAATTATCGGAAAAAAGTTGAACTTTTGCATTTGGGTGGCTGTAACAGGGTCATTTAGAAAAGGGGCGTGGCAAAATACACTAAAAAGCCTATAAATCCCAAATGAAAACTCAGAACTTCACAAAAATTGATGAGCATATGTGTCAGAACATGGTGAGGAAGCATGCAGAGTTTCATGGAGATCGGACCATAGGTGGCGCTATAACTGGCAAAAAGCCTTCATTCTTATTAGGGGTTCAAGCATGAAATGCTGAAACCCTATTGTAATTGTAAGGATTCGTAAAACGCATCGTGCAGGACAAACCGTAAGGCCTAGAGACGTGAAACCTGGCCAGATGGTAGGCCTCAATTTGGGGACAACCTATCAGAGTATGACCCCAATTGGCCCATAGGTGGCGCTACAGCAACCAAAAGTACTAAATCGCTCATAACTCTTAGACCGTTTGTCCCAGGATCAAGTGTCTTACATCGTTGGAATCCTTGGCTCAAGGCGGGCAAAATGGCTATCTCCGATTTGGATGTAGGCAGGGAAAATTTTCTGCTATGTCGGATTTTGCCCAAAACCTACTTTTGCGAACTAGTCCCTGGTTTTTGGCCCGATCGGAACCAAACCAGTCTAGGACAATTCTCTGGACTCTCTAGATCAATAATTATCGGAAAAAAGTTGAACTTTTGCATTTGGGTGGCTGTAACAGGGTCATTTAGAAAAGGGGCGTGGCAAAATACACTAAAAAGCCTATAAATCCCAAATGAAAACTCAGAACTTCACAAAAATTGATGAGCATATGTGTCAGAACATGGTGAGGAAGCATGCAGAGTTTCATGGAGATCGGACCATAGGTGGCGCTATAACTGGCAAAAAGCCTTCATTCTTATTAGGGGTTCAAGCATGAAATGCTGAAACCCTATTGTAATTGTAAGGATTCGTAAAACGCATCGTGCAGGACAAACCGTAAGGCCTAGAGACGTGAAACCTGGCCAGATGGTAGGCCTCAATTTGGGGACAACCTATCAGAGTATGACCCCAATTGGCCCATAGGTGGCGCTACAGCAACCAAAAGTACTAAATCGCTCATAACTCTTAGACCGTTTGTCCCAGGATCAAGTGTCTTACATCGTTGGAATCCTTGGCTCAAGGCGGGCAAAATGGCTATCTCCGATTTGGATGTAGGCAGGGAAAATTTTCTGCTATGTCGGATTTTGCCCAAAACCTACTTTTGCGAACTAGTCCCTGGTTTTTGGCCCGATCGGAACCAAACCAGTCTAGGACAATTCTCTGGACTCTCTAGATCAATAATTATCGGAAAAAAGTTGAACTTTTGCATTTGGGTGGCTGTAACAGGGTCATTTAGAAAAGGGGCGTGGCAAAATACACTAAAAAGCCTATAAATCCCAAATGAAAACTCAGAACTTCACAAAAATTGATGAGCATATGTGTCAGAACATGGTGAGGAAGCATGCAGAGTTTCATGGAGATCGGACCATAGGTGGCGCTATAACTGGCAAAAAGCCTTCATTCTTATTAGGGGTTCAAGCATGAAATGCTGAAACCCTATTGTAATTGTAAGGATTCGTAAAACGCATCGTGCAGGACAAACCGTAAGGCCTAGAGACGTGAAACCTGGCCAGATGGTAGGCCTCAATTTGGGGACAACCTATCAGAGTATGACCCCAATTGGCCCATAGGTGGCGCTACAGCAACCAAAAGTACTAAATCGCTCATAACTCTTAGACCGTTTGTCCCAGGATCAAGTGTCTTACATCGTTGGAATCCTTGGCTCAAGGCGGGCAAAATGGCTATCTCCGATTTGGATGTAGGCAGGGAAAATTTTCTGCTATGTCGGATTTTGCCCAAAACCTACTTTTGCGAACTAGTCCCTGGTTTTTGGCCCGATCGGAACCAAACCAGTCTAGGACAATTCTCTGGACTCTCTAGATCAATAATTATCGGAAAAAAGTTGAACTTTTGCATTTGGGTGGCTGTAACAGGGTCATTTAGAAAAGGGGCGTGGCAAAATACACTAAAAAGCCTATAAATCCCAAATGAAAACTCAGAACTTCACAAAAATTGATGAGCATATGTGTCAGAACATGGTGAGGAAGCATGCAGAGTTTCATGGAGATCGGACCATAGGTGGCGCTATAACTGGCAAAAAGCCTTCATTCTTATTAGGGGTTCAAGCATGAAATGCTGAAACCCTATTGTAATTGTAAGGATTCGTAAAACGCATCGTGCAGGACAAACCGTAAGGCCTAGAGACGTGAAACCTGGCCAGATGGTAGGCCTCAATTTGGGGACAACCTATCAGAGTATGACCCCAATTGGCCCATAGGTGGCGCTACAGCAACCAAAAGTACTAAATCGCTCATAACTCTTAGACCGTTTGTCCCAGGATCAAGTGTCTTACATCGTTGGAATCCTTGGCTCAAGGCGGGCAAAATGGCTATCTCCGATTTGGATGTAGGCAGGGAAAATTTTCTGCTATGTCGGATTTTGCCCAAAACCTACTTTTGCGAACTAGTCCCTGGTTTTTGGCCCGATCGGAACCAAACCAGTCTAGGACAATTCTCTGGACTCTCTAGATCAATAATTATCGGAAAAAAGTTGAACTTTTGCATTTGGGTGGCTGTAACAGGGTCATTTAGAAAAGGGGCGTGGCAAAATACACTAAAAAGCCTATAAATCCCAAATGAAAACTCAGAACTTCACAAAAATTGATGAGCATATGTGTCAGAACATGGTGAGGAAGCATGCAGAGTTTCATGGAGATCGGACCATAGGTGGCGCTATAACTGGCAAAAAGCCTTCATTCTTATTAGGGGTTCAAGCATGAAATGCTGAAACCCTATTGTAATTGTAAGGATTCGTAAAACGCATCGTGCAGGACAAACCGTAAGGCCTAGAGACGTGAAACCTGGCCAGATGGTAGGCCTCAATTTGGGGACAACCTATCAGAGTATGACCCCAATTGGCCCATAGGTGGCGCTACAGCAACCAAAAGTACTAAATCGCTCATAACTCTTAGACCGTTTGTCCCAGGATCAAGTGTCTTACATCGTTGGAATCCTTGGCTCAAGGCGGGCAAAATGGCTATCTCCGATTTGGATGTAGGCAGGGAAAATTTTCTGCTATGTCGGATTTTGCCCAAAACCTACTTTTGCGAACTAGTCCCTGGTTTTTGGCCCGATCGGAACCAAACCAGTCTAGGACAATTCTCTGGACTCTCTAGATCAATAATTATCGGAAAAAAGTTGAACTTTTGCATTTGGGTGGCTGTAACAGGGTCATTTAGAAAAGGGGCGTGGCAAAATACACTAAAAAGCCTATAAATCCCAAATGAAAACTCAGAACTTCACAAAAATTGATGAGCATATGTGTCAGAACATGGTGAGGAAGCATGCAGAGTTTCATGGAGATCGGACCATAGGTGGCGCTATAACTGGCAAAAAGCCTTCATTCTTATTAGGGGTTCAAGCATGAAATGCTGAAACCCTATTGTAATTGTAAGGATTCGTAAAACGCATCGTGCAGGACAAACCGTAAGGCCTAGAGACGTGAAACCTGGCCAGATGGTAGGCCTCAATTTGGGGACAACCTATCAGAGTATGACCCCAATTGGCCCATAGGTGGCGCTACAGCAACCAAAAGTACTAAATCGCTCATAACTCTTAGACCGTTTGTCCCAGGATCAAGTGTCTTACATCGTTGGAATCCTTGGCTCAAGGCGGGCAAAATGGCTATCTCCGATTTGGATGTAGGCAGGGAAAATTTTCTGCTATGTCGGATTTTGCCCAAAACCTACTTTTGCGAACTAGTCCCTGGTTTTTGGCCCGATCGGAACCAAACCAGTCTAGGACAATTCTCTGGACTCTCTAGATCAATAATTATCGGAAAAAAGTTGAACTTTTGCATTTGGGTGGCTGTAACAGGGTCATTTAGAAAAGGGGCGTGGCAAAATACACTAAAAAGCCTATAAATCCCAAATGAAAACTCAGAACTTCACAAAAATTGATGAGCATATGTGTCAGAACATGGTGAGGAAGCATGCAGAGTTTCATGGAGATCGGACCATAGGTGGCGCTATAACTGGCAAAAAGCCTTCATTCTTATTAGGGGTTCAAGCATGAAATGCTGAAACCCTATTGTAATTGTAAGGATTCGTAAAACGCATCGTGCAGGACAAACCGTAAGGCCTAGAGACGTGAAACCTGGCCAGATGGTAGGCCTCAATTTGGGGACAACCTATCAGAGTATGACCCCAATTGGCCCATAGGTGGCGCTACAGCAACCAAAAGTACTAAATCGCTCATAACTCTTAGACCGTTTGTCCCAGGATCAAGTGTCTTACATCGTTGGAATCCTTGGCTCAAGGCGGGCAAAGTGGCTATCTCCGATTTGGATGTAGGCAGGGAAAATTTTCTGCTATGTCGGATTTTGCCCAAAACCTACTTTTGCGAACTAGTCCCTGGTTTTTGGCCCGATCGGAACCAAACCAGTCTAGGACAATTCTCTGGACTCTCTAGATCAATAATTATCGGAAAAAAGTTGAACTTTTGCATTTGGGTGGCTGTAACAGGGTCATTTAGAAAAGGGGCGTGGCAAAATACACTAAAAAGCCTATAAATCCCAAATGAAAACTCAGAACTTCACAAAAATTGATGAGCATATGTGTCAGAACATGGTGAGGAAGCATGCAGAGTTTCATGGAGATCGGACCATAGGTGGCGCTATAACTGGCAAAAAGCCTTCATTCTTATTAGGGGTTCAAGCATGAAATGCTGAAACCCTATTGTAATTGTAAGGATTCGTAAAACGCATCGTGCAGGACAAACCGTAAGGCCTAGAGACGTGAAACCTGGCCAGATGGTAGGCCTCAATTTGGGGACAACCTATCAGAGTATGACCCCAATTGGCCCATAGGTGGCGCTACAGCAACCAAAAGTACTAAATCGCTCATAACTCTTAGACCGTTTGTCCCAGGATCAAGTGTCTTACATCGTTGGAATCCTTGGCTCAAGGCGGGCAAAATGGCTATCTCCGATTTGGATGTAGGCAGGGAAAATTTTCTGCTATGTCGGATTTTGCCCAAAACCTACTTTTGCGAACTAGTCCCTGGTTTTTGGCCCGATCGGAACCAAACCAGTCTAGGACAATTCTCTGGACTCTCTAGATCAATAATTATCGGAAAAAAGTTGAACTTTTGCATTTGGGTGGCTGTAACAGGGTCATTTAGAAAAGGGGCGTGGCAAAATACACTAAAAAGCCTATAAATCCCAAATGAAAACTCAGAACTTCACAAAAATTGATGAGCATATGTGTCAGAACATGGTGAGGAAGCATGCAGAGTTTCATGGAGATCGGACCATAGGTGGCGCTATAACTGGCAAAAAGCCTTCATTCTTATTAGGGGTTCAAGCATGAAATGCTGAAACCCTATTGTAATTGTAAGGATTCGTAAAACGCATCGTGCAGGACAAACCGTAAGGCCTAGAGACGTGAAACCTGGCCAGATGGTAGGCCTCAATTTGGGGACAACCTATCAGAGTATGACCCCAATTGGCCCATAGGTGGCGCTACAGCAACCAAAAGTACTAAATCGCTCATAACTCTTAGACCGTTTGTCCCAGGATCAAGTGTCTTACATCGTTGGAATCCTTGGCTCAAGGCGGGCAAAGTGGCTATCTCCGATTTGGATGTAGGCAGGGAAAATTTTCTGCTATGTCGGATTTTGCCCAAAACCTACTTTTGCGAACTAGTCCCTGGTTTTTGGCCCGATCGGAACCAAACCAGTCTAGGACAATTCTCTGGACTCTCTAGATCAATAATTATCGGAAAAAAGTTGAACTTTTGCATTTGGGTGGCTGTAACAGGGTCATTTAGAAAAGGGGCGTGGCAAAATACACTAAAAAGCCTATAAATCCCAAATGAAAACTCAGAACTTCACAAAAATTGATGAGCATATGTGTCAGAACATGGTGAGGAAGCATGCAGAGTTTCATGGAGATCGGACCATAGGTGGCGCTATAACTGGCAAAAAGCCTTCATTCTTATTAGGGGTTCAAGCATGAAATGCTGAAACCCTATTGTAATTGTAAGGATTCGTAAAACGCATCGTGCAGGACAAACCGTAAGGCCTAGAGACGTGAAACCTGGCCAGATGGTAGGCCTCAATTTGGGGACAACCTATCAGAGTATGACCCCAATTGGCCCATAGGTGGCGCTACAGCAACCAAAAGTACTAAATCGCTCATAACTCTTAGACCGTTTGTCCCAGGATCAAGTGTCTTACATCGTTGGAATCCTTGGCTCAAGGCGGGCAAAATGGCTATCTCCGATTTGGATGTAGGCAGGGAAAATTTTCTGCTATGTCGGATTTTGCCCAAAACCTACTTTTGCGAACTAGTCCCTGGTTTTTGGCCCGATCGGAACCAAACCAGTCTAGGACAATTCTCTGGACTCTCTAGATCAATAATTATCGGAAAAAAGTTGAACTTTTGCATTTGGGTGGCTGTAACAGGGTCATTTAGAAAAGGGGCGTGGCAAAATACACTAAAAAGCCTATAAATCCCAAATGAAAACTCAGAACTTCACAAAAATTGATGAGCATATGTGTCAGAACATGGTGAGGAAGCATGCAGAGTTTCATGGAGATCGGACCATAGGTGGCGCTATAACTGGCAAAAAGCCTTCATTCTTATTAGGGGTTCAAGCATGAAATGCTGAAACCCTATTGTAATTGTAAGGATTCGTAAAACGCATCGTGCAGGACAAACCGTAAGGCCTAGAGACGTGAAACCTGGCCAGATGGTAGGCCTCAATTTGGGGACAACCTATCAGAGTATGACCCCAATTGGCCCATAGGTGGCGCTACAGCAACCAAAAGTACTAAATCGCTCATAACTCTTAGACCGTTTGTCCCAGGATCAAGTGTCTTACATCGTTGGAATCCTTGGCTCAAGGCGGGCAAAATGGCTATCTCCGATTTGGATGTAGGCAGGGAAAATTTTCTGCTATGTCGGATTTTGCCCAAAACCTACTTTTGCGAACTAGTCCCTGGTTTTTGGCCCGATCGGAACCAAACCAGTCTAGGACAATTCTCTGGACTCTCTAGATCAATAATTATCGGAAAAAAGTTGAACTTTTGCATTTGGGTGGCTGTAACAGGGTCATTTAGAAAAGGGGCGTGGCAAAATACACTAAAAAGCCTATAAATCCCAAATGAAAACTCAGAACTTCACAAAAATTGATGAGCATATGTGTCAGAACATGGTGAGGAAGCATGCAGAGTTTCATGGAGATCGGACCATAGGTGGCGCTATAACTGGCAAAAAGCCTTCATTCTTATTAGGGGTTCAAGCATGAAATGCTGAAACCCTATTGTAATTGTAAGGATTCGTAAAACGCATCGTGCAGGACAAACCGTAAGGCCTAGAGACGTGAAACCTGGCCAGATGGTAGGCCTCAATTTGGGGACAACCTATCAGAGTATGACCCCAATTGGCCCATAGGTGGCGCTACAGCAACCAAAAGTACTAAATCGCTCATAACTCTTAGACCGTTTGTCCCAGGATCAAGTGTCTTACATCGTTGGAATCCTTGGCTCAAGGCGGGCAAAATGGCTATCTCCGATTTGGATGTAGGCAGGGAAAATTTTCTGCTATGTCGGATTTTGCCCAAAACCTACTTTTGCGAACTAGTCCCTGGTTTTTGGCCCGATCGGAACCAAACCAGTCTAGGACAATTCTCTGGACTCTCTAGATCAATAATTATCGGAAAAAAGTTGAACTTTTGCATTTGGGTGGCTGTAACAGGGTCATTTAGAAAAGGGGCGTGGCAAAATACACTAAAAAGCCTATAAATCCCAAATGAAAACTCAGAACTTCACAAAAATTGATGAGCATATGTGTCAGAACATGGTGAGGAAGCATGCAGAGTTTCATGGAGATCGGACCATAGGTGGCGCTATAACTGGCAAAAAGCCTTCATTCTTATTAGGGGTTCAAGCATGAAATGCTGAAACCCTATTGTAATTGTAAGGATTCGTAAAACGCATCGTGCAGGACAAACCGTAAGGCCTAGAGACGTGAAACCTGGCCAGATGGTAGGCCTCAATTTGGGGACAACCTATCAGAGTATGACCCCAATTGGCCCATAGGTGGCGCTACAGCAACCAAAAGTACTAAATCGCTCATAACTCTTAGACCGTTTGTCCCAGGATCAAGTGTCTTACATCGTTGGAATCCTTGGCTCAAGGCGGGCAAAATGGCTATCTCCGATTTGGATGTAGGCAGGGAAAATTTTCTGCTATGTCGGATTTTGCCCAAAACCTACTTTTGCGAACTAGTCCCTGGTTTTTGGCCCGATCGGAACCAAACCAGTCTAGGACAATTCTCTGGACTCTCTAGATCAATAATTATCGGAAAAAAGTTGAACTTTTGCATTTGGGTGGCTGTAACAGGGTCATTTAGAAAAGGGGCGTGGCAAAATACACTAAAAAGCCTATAAATCCCAAATGAAAACTCAGAACTTCACAAAAATTGATGAGCATATGTGTCAGAACATGGTGAGGAAGCATGCAGAGTTTCATGGAGATCGGACCATAGGTGGCGCTATAACTGGCAAAAAGCCTTCATTCTTATTAGGGGTTCAAGCATGAAATGCTGAAACCCTATTGTAATTGTAAGGATTCGTAAAACGCATCGTGCAGGACAAACCGTAAGGCCTAGAGACGTGAAACCTGGCCAGATGGTAGGCCTCAATTTGGGGACAACCTATCAGAGTATGACCCCAATTGGCCCATAGGTGGCGCTACAGCAACCAAAAGTACTAAATCGCTCATAACTCTTAGACCGTTTGTCCCAGGATCAAGTGTCTTACATCGTTGGAATCCTTGGCTCAAGGCGGGCAAAATGGCTATCTCCGATTTGGATGTAGGCAGGGAAAATTTTCTGCTATGTCGGATTTTGCCCAAAACCTACTTTTGCGAACTAGTCCCTGGTTTTTGGCCCGATCGGAACCAAACCAGTCTAGGACAATTCTCTGGACTCTCTAGATCAATAATTATCGGAAAAAAGTTGAACTTTTGCATTTGGGTGGCTGTAACAGGGTCATTTAGAAAAGGGGCGTGGCAAAATACACTAAAAAGCCTATAAATCCCAAATGAAAACTCAGAACTTCACAAAAATTGATGAGCATATGTGTCAGAACATGGTGAGGAAGCATGCAGAGTTTCATGGAGATCGGACCATAGGTGGCGCTATAACTGGCAAAAAGCCTTCATTCTTATTAGGGGTTCAAGCATGAAATGCTGAAACCCTATTGTAATTGTAAGGATTCGTAAAACGCATCGTGCAGGACAAACCGTAAGGCCTAGAGACGTGAAACCTGGCCAGATGGTAGGCCTCAATTTGGGGACAACCTATCAGAGTATGACCCCAATTGGCCCATAGGTGGCGCTACAGCAACCAAAAGTACTAAATCGCTCATAACTCTTAGACCGTTTGTCCCAGGATCAAGTGTCTTACATCGTTGGAATCCTTGGCTCAAGGCGGGCAAAATGGCTATCTCCGATTTGGATGTAGGCAGGGAAAATTTTCTGCTATGTCGGATTTTGCCCAAAACCTACTTTTGCGAACTAGTCCCTGGTTTTTGGCCCGATCGGAACCAAACCAGTCTAGGACAATTCTCTGGACTCTCTAGATCAATAATTATCGGAAAAAAGTTGAACTTTTGCATTTGGGTGGCTGTAACAGGGTCATTTAGAAAAGGGGCGTGGCAAAATACACTAAAAAGCCTATAAATCCCAAATGAAAACTCAGAACTTCACAAAAATTGATGAGCATATGTGTCAGAACATGGTGAGGAAGCATGCAGAGTTTCATGGAGATCGGACCATAGGTGGCGCTATAACTGGCAAAAAGCCTTCATTCTTATTAGGGGTTCAAGCATGAAATGCTGAAACCCTATTGTAATTGTAAGGATTCGTAAAACGCATCGTGCAGGACAAACCGTAAGGCCTAGAGACGTGAAACCTGGCCAGATGGTAGGCCTCAATTTGGGGACAACCTATCAGAGTATGACCCCAATTGGCCCATAGGTGGCGCTACAGCAACCAAAAGTACTAAATCGCTCATAACTCTTAGACCGTTTGTCCCAGGATCAAGTGTCTTACATCGTTGGAATCCTTGGCTCAAGGCGGGCAAAATGGCTATCTCCGATTTGGATGTAGGCAGGGAAAATTTTCTGCTATGTCGGATTTTGCCCAAAACCTACTTTTGCGAACTAGTCCCTGGTTTTTGGCCCGATCGGAACCAAACCAGTCTAGGACAATTCTCTGGACTCTCTAGATCAATAATTATCGGAAAAAAGTTGAACTTTTGCATTTGGGTGGCTGTAACAGGGTCATTTAGAAAAGGGGCGTGGCAAAATACACTAAAAAGCCTATAAATCCCAAATGAAAACTCAGAACTTCACAAAAATTGATGAGCATATGTGTCAGAACATGGTGAGGAAGCATGCAGAGTTTCATGGAGATCGGACCATAGGTGGCGCTATAACTGGCAAAAAGCCTTCATTCTTATTAGGGGTTCAAGCATGAAATGCTGAAACCCTATTGTAATTGTAAGGATTCGTAAAACGCATCGTGCAGGACAAACCGTAAGGCCTAGAGACGTGAAACCTGGCCAGATGGTAGGCCTCAATTTGGGGACAACCTATCAGAGTATGACCCCAATTGGCCCATAGGTGGCGCTACAGCAACCAAAAGTACTAAATCGCTCATAACTCTTAGACCGTTTGTCCCAGGATCAAGTGTCTTACATCGTTGGAATCCTTGGCTCAAGGCGGGCAAAGTGGCTATCTCCGATTTGGATGTAGGCAGGGAAAATTTTCTGCTATGTCGGATTTTGCCCAAAACCTACTTTTGCGAACTAGTCCCTGGTTTTTGGCCCGATCGGAACCAAACCAGTCTAGGACAATTCTCTGGACTCTCTAGATCAATAATTATCGGAAAAAAGTTGAACTTTTGCATTTGGGTGGCTGTAACAGGGTCATTTAGAAAAGGGGCGTGGCAAAATACACTAAAAAGCCTATAAATCCCAAATGAAAACTCAGAACTTCACAAAAATTGATGAGCATATGTGTCAGAACATGGTGAGGAAGCATGCAGAGTTTCATGGAGATCGGACCATAGGTGGCGCTATAACTGGCAAAAAGCCTTCATTCTTATTAGGGGTTCAAGCATGAAATGCTGAAACCCTATTGTAATTGTAAGGATTCGTAAAACGCATCGTGCAGGACAAACCGTAAGGCCTAGAGACGTGAAACCTGGCCAGATGGTAGGCCTCAATTTGGGGACAACCTATCAGAGTATGACCCCAATTGGCCCATAGGTGGCGCTACAGCAACCAAAAGTACTAAATCGCTCATAACTCTTAGACCGTTTGTCCCAGGATCAAGTGTCTTACATCGTTGGAATCCTTGGCTCAAGGCGGGCAAAATGGCTATCTCCGATTTGGATGTAGGCAGGGAAAATTTTCTGCTATGTCGGATTTTGCCCAAAACCTACTTTTGCGAACTAGTCCCTGGTTTTTGGCCCGATCGGAACCAAACCAGTCTAGGACAATTCTCTGGACTCTCTAGATCAATAATTATCGGAAAAAAGTTGAACTTTTGCATTTGGGTGGCTGTAACAGGGTCATTTAGAAAAGGGGCGTGGCAAAATACACTAAAAAGCCTATAAATCCCAAATGAAAACTCAGAACTTCACAAAAATTGATGAGCATATGTGTCAGAACATGGTGAGGAAGCATGCAGAGTTTCATGGAGATCGGACCATAGGTGGCGCTATAACTGGCAAAAAGCCTTCATTCTTATTAGGGGTTCAAGCATGAAATGCTGAAACCCTATTGTAATTGTAAGGATTCGTAAAACGCATCGTGCAGGACAAACCGTAAGGCCTAGAGACGTGAAACCTGGCCAGATGGTAGGCCTCAATTTGGGGACAACCTATCAGAGTATGACCCCAATTGGCCCATAGGTGGCGCTACAGCAACCAAAAGTACTAAATCGCTCATAACTCTTAGACCGTTTGTCCCAGGATCAAGTGTCTTACATCGTTGGAATCCTTGGCTCAAGGCGGGCAAAGTGGCTATCTCCGATTTGGATGTAGGCAGGGAAAATTTTCTGCTATGTCGGATTTTGCCCAAAACCTACTTTTGCGAACTAGTCCCTGGTTTTTGGCCCGATCGGAACCAAACCAGTCTAGGACAATTCTCTGGACTCTCTAGATCAATAATTATCGGAAAAAAGTTGAACTTTTGCATTTGGGTGGCTGTAACAGGGTCATTTAGAAAAGGGGCGTGGCAAAATACACTAAAAAGCCTATAAATCCCAAATGAAAACTCAGAACTTCACAAAAATTGATGAGCATATGTGTCAGAACATGGTGAGGAAGCATGCAGAGTTTCATGGAGATCGGACCATAGGTGGCGCTATAACTGGCAAAAAGCCTTCATTCTTATTAGGGGTTCAAGCATGAAATGCTGAAACCCTATTGTAATTGTAAGGATTCGTAAAACGCATCGTGCAGGACAAACCGTAAGGCCTAGAGACGTGAAACCTGGCCAGATGGTAGGCCTCAATTTGGGGACAACCTATCAGAGTATGACCCCAATTGGCCCATAGGTGGCGCTACAGCAACCAAAAGTACTAAATCGCTCATAACTCTTAGACCGTTTGTCCCAGGATCAAGTGTCTTACATCGTTGGAATCCTTGGCTCAAGGCGGGCAAAATGGCTATCTCCGATTTGGATGTAGGCAGGGAAAATTTTCTGCTATGTCGGATTTTGCCCAAAACCTACTTTTGCGAACTAGTCCCTGGTTTTTGGCCCGATCGGAACCAAACCAGTCTAGGACAATTCTCTGGACTCTCTAGATCAATAATTATCGGAAAAAAGTTGAACTTTTGCATTTGGGTGGCTGTAACAGGGTCATTTAGAAAAGGGGCGTGGCAAAATACACTAAAAAGCCTATAAATCCCAAATGAAAACTCAGAACTTCACAAAAATTGATGAGCATATGTGTCAGAACATGGTGAGGAAGCATGCAGAGTTTCATGGAGATCGGACCATAGGTGGCGCTATAACTGGCAAAAAGCCTTCATTCTTATTAGGGGTTCAAGCATGAAATGCTGAAACCCTATTGTAATTGTAAGGATTCGTAAAACGCATCGTGCAGGACAAACCGTAAGGCCTAGAGACGTGAAACCTGGCCAGATGGTAGGCCTCAATTTGGGGACAACCTATCAGAGTATGACCCCAATTGGCCCATAGGTGGCGCTACAGCAACCAAAAGTACTAAATCGCTCATAACTCTTAGACCGTTTGTCCCAGGATCAAGTGTCTTACATCGTTGGAATCCTTGGCTCAAGGCGGGCAAAATGGCTATCTCCGATTTGGATGTAGGCAGGGAAAATTTTCTGCTATGTCGGATTTTGCCCAAAACCTACTTTTGCGAACTAGTCCCTGGTTTTTGGCCCGATCGGAACCAAACCAGTCTAGGACAATTCTCTGGACTCTCTAGATCAATAATTATCGGAAAAAAGTTGAACTTTTGCATTTGGGTGGCTGTAACAGGGTCATTTAGAAAAGGGGCGTGGCAAAATACACTAAAAAGCCTATAAATCCCAAATGAAAACTCAGAACTTCACAAAAATTGATGAGCATATGTGTCAGAACATGGTGAGGAAGCATGCAGAGTTTCATGGAGATCGGACCATAGGTGGCGCTATAACTGGCAAAAAGCCTTCATTCTTATTAGGGGTTCAAGCATGAAATGCTGAAACCCTATTGTAATTGTAAGGATTCGTAAAACGCATCGTGCAGGACAAACCGTAAGGCCTAGAGACGTGAAACCTGGCCAGATGGTAGGCCTCAATTTGGGGACAACCTATCAGAGTATGACCCCAATTGGCCCATAGGTGGCGCTACAGCAACCAAAAGTACTAAATCGCTCATAACTCTTAGACCGTTTGTCCCAGGATCAAGTGTCTTACATCGTTGGAATCCTTGGCTCAAGGCGGGCAAAATGGCTATCTCCGATTTGGATGTAGGCAGGGAAAATTTTCTGCTATGTCGGATTTTGCCCAAAACCTACTTTTGCGAACTAGTCCCTGGTTTTTGGCCCGATCGGAACCAAACCAGTCTAGGACAATTCTCTGGACTCTCTAGATCAATAATTATCGGAAAAAAGTTGAACTTTTGCATTTGGGTGGCTGTAACAGGGTCATTTAGAAAAGGGGCGTGGCAAAATACACTAAAAAGCCTATAAATCCCAAATGAAAACTCAGAACTTCACAAAAATTGATGAGCATATGTGTCAGAACATGGTGAGGAAGCATGCAGAGTTTCATGGAGATCGGACCATAGGTGGCGCTATAACTGGCAAAAAGCCTTCATTCTTATTAGGGGTTCAAGCATGAAATGCTGAAACCCTATTGTAATTGTAAGGATTCGTAAAACGCATCGTGCAGGACAAACCGTAAGGCCTAGAGACGTGAAACCTGGCCAGATGGTAGGCCTCAATTTGGGGACAACCTATCAGAGTATGACCCCAATTGGCCCATAGGTGGCGCTACAGCAACCAAAAGTACTAAATCGCTCATAACTCTTAGACCGTTTGTCCCAGGATCAAGTGTCTTACATCGTTGGAATCCTTGGCTCAAGGCGGGCAAAATGGCTATCTCCGATTTGGATGTAGGCAGGGAAAATTTTCTGCTATGTCGGATTTTGCCCAAAACCTACTTTTGCGAACTAGTCCCTGGTTTTTGGCCCGATCGGAACCAAACCAGTCTAGGACAATTCTCTGGACTCTCTAGATCAATAATTATCGGAAAAAAGTTGAACTTTTGCATTTGGGTGGCTGTAACAGGGTCATTTAGAAAAGGGGCGTGGCAAAATACACTAAAAAGCCTATAAATCCCAAATGAAAACTCAGAACTTCACAAAAATTGATGAGCATATGTGTCAGAACATGGTGAGGAAGCATGCAGAGTTTCATGGAGATCGGACCATAGGTGGCGCTATAACTGGCAAAAAGCCTTCATTCTTATTAGGGGTTCAAGCATGAAATGCTGAAACCCTATTGTAATTGTAAGGATTCGTAAAACGCATCGTGCAGGACAAACCGTAAGGCCTAGAGACGTGAAACCTGGCCAGATGGTAGGCCTCAATTTGGGGACAACCTATCAGAGTATGACCCCAATTGGCCCATAGGTGGCGCTACAGCAACCAAAAGTACTAAATCGCTCATAACTCTTAGACCGTTTGTCCCAGGATCAAGTGTCTTACATCGTTGGAATCCTTGGCTCAAGGCGGGCAGAATGGCTATCTCCGATTTGGATGTAGGCAGGGAAAATTTTCTGCTATGTCGGATTTTGCCCAAAACCTACTTTTGCGAACTAGTCCCTGGTTTTTGGCCCGATCGGAACCAAACCAGTCTAGGACAATTCTCTGGACTCTCTAGATCAATAATTATCGGAAAAAAGTTGAACTTTTGCATTTGGGTGGCTGTAACAGGGTCATTTAGAAAAGGGGCGTGGCAAAATACACTAAAAAGCCTATAAATCCCAAATGAAAACTCAGAACTTCACAAAAATTGATGAGCATATGTGTCAGAACATGGTGAGGAAGCATGCAGAGTTTCATGGAGATCGGACCATAGGTGGCGCTATAACTGGCAAAAAGCCTTCATTCTTATTAGGGGTTCAAGCATGAAATGCTGAAACCCTATTGTAATTGTAAGGATTCGTAAAACGCATCGTGCAGGACAAACCGTAAGGCCTAGAGACGTGAAACCTGGCCAGATGGTAGGCCTCAATTTGGGGACAACCTATCAGAGTATGACCCCAATTGGCCCATAGGTGGCGCTACAGCAACCAAAAGTACTAAATCGCTCATAACTCTTAGACCGTTTGTCCCAGGATCAAGTGTCTTACATCGTTGGAATCCTTGGCTCAAGGCGGGCAAAATGGCTATCTCCGATTTGGATGTAGGCAGGGAAAATTTTCTGCTATGTCGGATTTTGCCCAAAACCTACTTTTGCGAACTAGTCCCTGGTTTTTGGCCCGATCGGAACCAAACCAGTCTAGGACAATTCTCTGGACTCTCTAGATCAATAATTATCGGAAAAAAGTTGAACTTTTGCATTTGGGTGGCTGTAACAGGGTCATTTAGAAAAGGGGCGTGGCAAAATACACTAAAAAGCCTATAAATCCCAAATGAAAACTCAGAACTTCACAAAAATTGATGAGCATATGTGTCAGAACATGGTGAGGAAGCATGCAGAGTTTCATGGAGATCGGACCATAGGTGGCGCTATAACTGGCAAAAAGCCTTCATTCTTATTAGGGGTTCAAGCATGAAATGCTGAAACCCTATTGTAATTGTAAGGATTCGTAAAACGCATCGTGCAGGACAAACCGTAAGGCCTAGAGACGTGAAACCTGGCCAGATGGTAGGCCTCAATTTGGGGACAACCTATCAGAGTATGACCCCAATTGGCCCATAGGTGGCGCTACAGCAACCAAAAGTACTAAATCGCTCATAACTCTTAGACCGTTTGTCCCAGGATCAAGTGTCTTACATCGTTGGAATCCTTGGCTCAAGGCGGGCAGAATGGCTATCTCCGATTTGGATGTAGGCAGGGAAAATTTTCTGCTATGTCGGATTTTGCCCAAAACCTACTTTTGCGAACTAGTCCCTGGTTTTTGGCCCGATCGGAACCAAACCAGTCTAGGACAATTCTCTGGACTCTCTAGATCAATAATTATCGGAAAAAAGTTGAACTTTTGCATTTGGGTGGCTGTAACAGGGTCATTTAGAAAAGGGGCGTGGCAAAATACACTAAAAAGCCTATAAATCCCAAATGAAAACTCAGAACTTCACAAAAATTGATGAGCATATGTGTCAGAACATGGTGAGGAAGCATGCAGAGTTTCATGGAGATCGGACCATAGGTGGCGCTATAACTGGCAAAAAGCCTTCATTCTTATTAGGGGTTCAAGCATGAAATGCTGAAACCCTATTGTAATTGTAAGGATTCGTAAAACGCATCGTGCAGGACAAACCGTAAGGCCTAGAGACGTGAAACCTGGCCAGATGGTAGGCCTCAATTTGGGGACAACCTATCAGAGTATGACCCCAATTGGCCCATAGGTGGCGCTACAGCAACCAAAAGTACTAAATCGCTCATAACTCTTAGACCGTTTGTCCCAGGATCAAGTGTCTTACATCGTTGGAATCCTTGGCTCAAGGCGGGCAAAATGGCTATCTCCGATTTGGATGTAGGCAGGGAAAATTTTCTGCTATGTCGGATTTTGCCCAAAACCTACTTTTGCGAACTAGTCCCTGGTTTTTGGCCCGATCGGAACCAAACCAGTCTAGGACAATTCTCTGGACTCTCTAGATCAATAATTATCGGAAAAAAGTTGAACTTTTGCATTTGGGTGGCTGTAACAGGGTCATTTAGAAAAGGGGCGTGGCAAAATACACTAAAAAGCCTATAAATCCCAAATGAAAACTCAGAACTTCACAAAAATTGATGAGCATATGTGTCAGAACATGGTGAGGAAGCATGCAGAGTTTCATGGAGATCGGACCATAGGTGGCGCTATAACTGGCAAAAAGCCTTCATTCTTATTAGGGGTTCAAGCATGAAATGCTGAAACCCTATTGTAATTGTAAGGATTCGTAAAACGCATCGTGCAGGACAAACCGTAAGGCCTAGAGACGTGAAACCTGGCCAGATGGTAGGCCTCAATTTGGGGACAACCTATCAGAGTATGACCCCAATTGGCCCATAGGTGGCGCTACAGCAACCAAAAGTACTAAATCGCTCATAACTCTTAGACCGTTTGTCCCAGGATCAAGTGTCTTACATCGTTGGAATCCTTGGCTCAAGGCGGGCAAAATGGCTATCTCCGATTTGGATGTAGGCAGGGAAAATTTTCTGCTATGTCGGATTTTGCCCAAAACCTACTTTTGCGAACTAGTCCCTGGTTTTTGGCCCGATCGGAACCAAACCAGTCTAGGACAATTCTCTGGACTCTCTAGATCAATAATTATCGGAAAAAAGTTGAACTTTTGCATTTGGGTGGCTGTAACAGGGTCATTTAGAAAAGGGGCGTGGCAAAATACACTAAAAAGCCTATAAATCCCAAATGAAAACTCAGAACTTCACAAAAATTGATGAGCATATGTGTCAGAACATGGTGAGGAAGCATGCAGAGTTTCATGGAGATCGGACCATAGGTGGCGCTATAACTGGCAAAAAGCCTTCATTCTTATTAGGGGTTCAAGCATGAAATGCTGAAACCCTATTGTAATTGTAAGGATTCGTAAAACGCATCGTGCAGGACAAACCGTAAGGCCTAGAGACGTGAAACCTGGCCAGATGGTAGGCCTCAATTTGGGGACAACCTATCAGAGTATGACCCCAATTGGCCCATAGGTGGCGCTACAGCAACCAAAAGTACTAAATCGCTCATAACTCTTAGACCGTTTGTCCCAGGATCAAGTGTCTTACATCGTTGGAATCCTTGGCTCAAGGCGGGCAAAATGGCTATCTCCGATTTGGATGTAGGCAGGGAAAATTTTCTGCTATGTCGGATTTTGCCCAAAACCTACTTTTGCGAACTAGTCCCTGGTTTTTGGCCCGATCGGAACCAAACCAGTCTAGGACAATTCTCTGGACTCTCTAGATCAATAATTATCGGAAAAAAGTTGAACTTTTGCATTTGGGTGGCTGTAACAGGGTCATTTAGAAAAGGGGCGTGGCAAAATACACTAAAAAGCCTATAAATCCCAAATGAAAACTCAGAACTTCACAAAAATTGATGAGCATATGTGTCAGAACATGGTGAGGAAGCATGCAGAGTTTCATGGAGATCGGACCATAGGTGGCGCTATAACTGGCAAAAAGCCTTCATTCTTATTAGGGGTTCAAGCATGAAATGCTGAAACCCTATTGTAATTGTAAGGATTCGTAAAACGCATCGTGCAGGACAAACCGTAAGGCCTAGAGACGTGAAACCTGGCCAGATGGTAGGCCTCAATTTGGGGACAACCTATCAGAGTATGACCCCAATTGGCCCATAGGTGGCGCTACAGCAACCAAAAGTACTAAATCGCTCATAACTCTTAGACCGTTTGTCCCAGGATCAAGTGTCTTACATCGTTGGAATCCTTGGCTCAAGGCGGGCAAAATGGCTATCTCCGATTTGGATGTAGGCAGGGAAAATTTTCTGCTATGTCGGATTTTGCCCAAAACCTACTTTTGCGAACTAGTCCCTGGTTTTTGGCCCGATCGGAACCAAACCAGTCTAGGACAATTCTCTGGACTCTCTAGATCAATAATTATCGGAAAAAAGTTGAACTTTTGCATTTGGGTGGCTGTAACAGGGTCATTTAGAAAAGGGGCGTGGCAAAATACACTAAAAAGCCTATAAATCCCAAATGAAAACTCAGAACTTCACAAAAATTGATGAGCATATGTGTCAGAACATGGTGAGGAAGCATGCAGAGTTTCATGGAGATCGGACCATAGGTGGCGCTATAACTGGCAAAAAGCCTTCATTCTTATTAGGGGTTCAAGCATGAAATGCTGAAACCCTATTGTAATTGTAAGGATTCGTAAAACGCATCGTGCAGGACAAACCGTAAGGCCTAGAGACGTGAAACCTGGCCAGATGGTAGGCCTCAATTTGGGGACAACCTATCAGAGTATGACCCCAATTGGCCCATAGGTGGCGCTACAGCAACCAAAAGTACTAAATCGCTCATAACTCTTAGACCGTTTGTCCCAGGATCAAGTGTCTTACATCGTTGGAATCCTTGGCTCAAGGCGGGCAGAATGGCTATCTCCGATTTGGATGTAGGCAGGGAAAATTTTCTGCTATGTCGGATTTTGCCCAAAACCTACTTTTGCGAACTAGTCCCTGGTTTTTGGCCCGATCGGAACCAAACCAGTCTAGGACAATTCTCTGGACTCTCTAGATCAATAATTATCGGAAAAAAGTTGAACTTTTGCATTTGGGTGGCTGTAACAGGGTCATTTAGAAAAGGGGCGTGGCAAAATACACTAAAAAGCCTATAAATCCCAAATGAAAACTCAGAACTTCACAAAAATTGATGAGCATATGTGTCAGAACATGGTGAGGAAGCATGCAGAGTTTCATGGAGATCGGACCATAGGTGGCGCTATAACTGGCAAAAAGCCTTCATTCTTATTAGGGGTTCAAGCATGAAATGCTGAAACCCTATTGTAATTGTAAGGATTCGTAAAACGCATCGTGCAGGACAAACCGTAAGGCCTAGAGACGTGAAACCTGGCCAGATGGTAGGCCTCAATTTGGGGACAACCTATCAGAGTATGACCCCAATTGGCCCATAGGTGGCGCTACAGCAACCAAAAGTACTAAATCGCTCATAACTCTTAGACCGTTTGTCCCAGGATCAAGTGTCTTACATCGTTGGAATCCTTGGCTCAAGGCGGGCAAAATGGCTATCTCCGATTTGGATGTAGGCAGGGAAAATTTTCTGCTATGTCGGATTTTGCCCAAAACCTACTTTTGCGAACTAGTCCCTGGTTTTTGGCCCGATCGGAACCAAACCAGTCTAGGACAATTCTCTGGACTCTCTAGATCAATAATTATCGGAAAAAAGTTGAACTTTTGCATTTGGGTGGCTGTAACAGGGTCATTTAGAAAAGGGGCGTGGCAAAATACACTAAAAAGCCTATAAATCCCAAATGAAAACTCAGAACTTCACAAAAATTGATGAGCATATGTGTCAGAACATGGTGAGGAAGCATGCAGAGTTTCATGGAGATCGGACCATAGGTGGCGCTATAACTGGCAAAAAGCCTTCATTCTTATTAGGGGTTCAAGCATGAAATGCTGAAACCCTATTGTAATTGTAAGGATTCGTAAAACGCATCGTGCAGGACAAACCGTAAGGCCTAGAGACGTGAAACCTGGCCAGATGGTAGGCCTCAATTTGGGGACAACCTATCAGAGTATGACCCCAATTGGCCCATAGGTGGCGCTACAGCAACCAAAAGTACTAAATCGCTCATAACTCTTAGACCGTTTGTCCCAGGATCAAGTGTCTTACATCGTTGGAATCCTTGGCTCAAGGCGGGCAAAATGGCTATCTCCGATTTGGATGTAGGCAGGGAAAATTTTCTGCTATGTCGGATTTTGCCCAAAACCTACTTTTGCGAACTAGTCCCTGGTTTTTGGCCCGATCGGAACCAAACCAGTCTAGGACAATTCTCTGGACTCTCTAGATCAATAATTATCGGAAAAAAGTTGAACTTTTGCATTTGGGTGGCTGTAACAGGGTCATTTAGAAAAGGGGCGTGGCAAAATACACTAAAAAGCCTATAAATCCCAAATGAAAACTCAGAACTTCACAAAAATTGATGAGCATATGTGTCAGAACATGGTGAGGAAGCATGCAGAGTTTCATGGAGATCGGACCATAGGTGGCGCTATAACTGGCAAAAAGCCTTCATTCTTATTAGGGGTTCAAGCATGAAATGCTGAAACCCTATTGTAATTGTAAGGATTCGTAAAACGCATCGTGCAGGACAAACCGTAAGGCCTAGAGACGTGAAACCTGGCCAGATGGTAGGCCTCAATTTGGGGACAACCTATCAGAGTATGACCCCAATTGGCCCATAGGTGGCGCTACAGCAACCAAAAGTACTAAATCGCTCATAACTCTTAGACCGTTTGTCCCAGGATCAAGTGTCTTACATCGTTGGAATCCTTGGCTCAAGGCGGGCAAAATGGCTATCTCCGATTTGGATGTAGGCAGGGAAAATTTTCTGCTATGTCGGATTTTGCCCAAAACCTACTTTTGCGAACTAGTCCCTGGTTTTTGGCCCGATCGGAACCAAACCAGTCTAGGACAATTCTCTGGACTCTCTAGATCAATAATTATCGGAAAAAAGTTGAACTTTTGCATTTGGGTGGCTGTAACAGGGTCATTTAGAAAAGGGGCGTGGCAAAATACACTAAAAAGCCTATAAATCCCAAATGAAAACTCAGAACTTCACAAAAATTGATGAGCATATGTGTCAGAACATGGTGAGGAAGCATGCAGAGTTTCATGGAGATCGGACCATAGGTGGCGCTATAACTGGCAAAAAGCCTTCATTCTTATTAGGGGTTCAAGCATGAAATGCTGAAACCCTATTGTAATTGTAAGGATTCGTAAAACGCATCGTGCAGGACAAACCGTAAGGCCTAGAGACGTGAAACCTGGCCAGATGGTAGGCCTCAATTTGGGGACAACCTATCAGAGTATGACCCCAATTGGCCCATAGGTGGCGCTACAGCAACCAAAAGTACTAAATCGCTCATAACTCTTAGACCGTTTGTCCCAGGATCAAGTGTCTTACATCGTTGGAATCCTTGGCTCAAGGCGGGCAAAATGGCTATCTCCGATTTGGATGTAGGCAGGGAAAATTTTCTGCTATGTCGGATTTTGCCCAAAACCTACTTTTGCGAACTAGTCCCTGGTTTTTGGCCCGATCGGAACCAAACCAGTCTAGGACAATTCTCTGGACTCTCTAGATCAATAATTATCGGAAAAAAGTTGAACTTTTGCATTTGGGTGGCTGTAACAGGGTCATTTAGAAAAGGGGCGTGGCAAAATACACTAAAAAGCCTATAAATCCCAAATGAAAACTCAGAACTTCACAAAAATTGATGAGCATATGTGTCAGAACATGGTGAGGAAGCATGCAGAGTTTCATGGAGATCGGACCATAGGTGGCGCTATAACTGGCAAAAAGCCTTCATTCTTATTAGGGGTTCAAGCATGAAATGCTGAAACCCTATTGTAATTGTAAGGATTCGTAAAACGCATCGTGCAGGACAAACCGTAAGGCCTAGAGACGTGAAACCTGGCCAGATGGTAGGCCTCAATTTGGGGACAACCTATCAGAGTATGACCCCAATTGGCCCATAGGTGGCGCTACAGCAACCAAAAGTACTAAATCGCTCATAACTCTTAGACCGTTTGTCCCAGGATCAAGTGTCTTACATCGTTGGAATCCTTGGCTCAAGGCGGGCAAAATGGCTATCTCCGATTTGGATGTAGGCAGGGAAAATTTTCTGCTATGTCGGATTTTGCCCAAAACCTACTTTTGCGAACTAGTCCCTGGTTTTTGGCCCGATCGGAACCAAACCAGTCTAGGACAATTCTCTGGACTCTCTAGATCAATAATTATCGGAAAAAAGTTGAACTTTTGCATTTGGGTGGCTGTAACAGGGTCATTTAGAAAAGGGGCGTGGCAAAATACACTAAAAAGCCTATAAATCCCAAATGAAAACTCAGAACTTCACAAAAATTGATGAGCATATGTGTCAGAACATGGTGAGGAAGCATGCAGAGTTTCATGGAGATCGGACCATAGGTGGCGCTATAACTGGCAAAAAGCCTTCATTCTTATTAGGGGTTCAAGCATGAAATGCTGAAACCCTATTGTAATTGTAAGGATTCGTAAAACGCATCGTGCAGGACAAACCGTAAGGCCTAGAGACGTGAAACCTGGCCAGATGGTAGGCCTCAATTTGGGGACAACCTATCAGAGTATGACCCCAATTGGCCCATAGGTGGCGCTACAGCAACCAAAAGTACTAAATCGCTCATAACTCTTAGACCGTTTGTCCCAGGATCAAGTGTCTTACATCGTTGGAATCCTTGGCTCAAGGCGGGCAAAATGGCTATCTCCGATTTGGATGTAGGCAGGGAAAATTTTCTGCTATGTCGGATTTTGCCCAAAACCTACTTTTGCGAACTAGTCCCTGGTTTTTGGCCCGATCGGAACCAAACCAGTCTAGGACAATTCTCTGGACTCTCTAGATCAATAATTATCGGAAAAAAGTTGAACTTTTGCATTTGGGTGGCTGTAACAGGGTCATTTAGAAAAGGGGCGTGGCAAAATACACTAAAAAGCCTATAAATCCCAAATGAAAACTCAGAACTTCACAAAAATTGATGAGCATATGTGTCAGAACATGGTGAGGAAGCATGCAGAGTTTCATGGAGATCGGACCATAGGTGGCGCTATAACTGGCAAAAAGCCTTCATTCTTATTAGGGGTTCAAGCATGAAATGCTGAAACCCTATTGTAATTGTAAGGATTCGTAAAACGCATCGTGCAGGACAAAACCGTAAGGCCTAGAGACGTGAAACCTGGCCAGATGGTAGGCCTCAATTTGGGGACAACCTATCAGAGTATGACCCCAATTGGCCCATAGGTGGCGCTACAGCAACCAAAAGTACTAAATCGCTCACAACTCTTAGACCGTTTGTCCCAGGATCAAGTGTCTTATATCGTTGGAATCCTTGGCTCAAGGCGGGCAAAATGGCTATCTCCGATTTGGATGTAGGCAGGGAAAATTTTCTGCTATGTCGGATTTTGTCCAAAACCTACTTTTGCGAACTAGTCCCTGGTTTTTGGCCCGATCGGAACCAAACCAGTCTAGGACAATTCTCTGGACTCTCTAGATCAATAATTATCGAAAAAAAGTTGAACTTTTGCATTTGGCTGGCTGTAACAGGGTCATTTAGAAAAGGGGCGTGGCAAAATACACTAAAAAGCCTATAAATCCCAAATGAAAACTCAGAACTTCACAAAAATTGATGAGCATATGTGTCAGAACATGGTGAGGAAGCATGCAGAGTTTCATGGAGATCGGACCATAGGTGGCGCTATAACTGGCAAAAAGCCTTCATTCTTATTAGGGGTTCAAGCATGAAATGCTGAAACCCTATTGTAATTGTAAGGATTCGTAAAACGCATCGTGCAGGACAAAACCGTAAGGCCTAGAGACGTGAAACCTGGCCAGATGGTAGGCCTCAATTTGGGGACAACCTATCAGAGTATGACCCCAATTGGCCCATAGGTGGCGCTACAGCAACCAAAAGTACTAAATCGCTCACAACTCTTAGACCGTTTGTCCCAGGATCAAGTGTCTTATATCGTTGGAATCCTTGGCTCAAGGCGGACAAAATGGCTATCTCCGATTTGGATGTAGGCAGGGAAAATTTTCTGCTATGTCGGATTTTGTCCAAAACCTACTTTTGCGAACTAGTCCCTGGTTTTTGGCCCGATCGGAACCAAACCAGTCTAGGACAATTCTCTGGACTCTCTAGATCAATAATTATCGAAAAAAAGTTGAACTTTTGCATTTGGCTGGCTGTAACAGGGTCATTTAGAAAAGGGGCGTGGCAAAATACACTAAAAAGCCTATAAATCCCAAATGAAAACTCAGAACTTCACAAAAATTGATGAGCATATGTGTCAGAACATGGTGAGGAAGCATGCAGAGTTTCATGGAGATCGGACCATAGGTGGCGCTATAACTGGCAAAAAGCCTTCATTCTTATTAGGGGTTCAAGCATGAAATGCTGAAACCCTATTGTAATTGTAAGGATTCGTAAAACGCATCGTGCAGGACAAAACCGTAAGGCCTAGAGACGTGAAACCTGGCCAGATGGTAGGCCTCAATTTGGGGACAACCTATCAGAGTATGACCCCAATTGGCCCATAGGTGGCGCTACAGCAACCAAAAGTACTAAATCGCTCACAACTCTTAGACCGTTTGTCCCAGGATCAAGTGTCTTATATCGTTGGAATCCTTGGCTCAAGGCGGACAAAATGGCTATCTCCGATTTGGATGTAGGCAGGGAAAATTTTCTGCTATGTCGGATTTTGTCCAAAACCTACTTTTGCGAACTAGTCCCTGGTTTTTGGCCCGATCGGAACCAAACCAGTCTAGGACAATTCTCTGGACTCTCTAGATCAATAATTATCGAAAAAAAGTTGAACTTTTGCATTTGGCTGGCTGTAACAGGGTCATTTAGAAAAGGGGCGTGGCAAAATACACTAAAAAGCCTATAAATCCCAAATGAAAACTCAGAACTTCACAAAAATTGATGAGCATATGTGTCAGAACATGGTGAGGAAGCATGCAGAGTTTCATGGAGATCGGACCATAGGTGGCGCTATAACTGGCAAAAAGCCTTCATTCTTATTAGGGGTTCAAGCATGAAATGCTGAAACCCTATTGTAATTGTAAGGATTCGTAAAACGCATCGTGCAGGACAAAACCGTAAGGCCTAGAGACGTGAAACCTGGCCAGATGGTAGGCCTCAATTTGGGGACAACCTATCAGAGTATGACCCCAATTGGCCCATAGGTGGCGCTACAGCAACCAAAAGTACTAAATCGCTCACAACTCTTAGACCGTTTGTCCCAGGATCAAGTGTCTTATATCGTTGGAATCCTTGGCTCAAGGCGGACAAAATGGCTATCTCCGATTTGCTCGCTCTTCAGGCGCCAATTTCGAGTAAATTGCATTTTTTTGAAAAACCTATTTTTGCGAACTTCTCCTTGGTTTTTCGACCAATTGGAACCAAACCACTGCAAGAATATTCTCTGGAGTCTGACAATCAATAATCATCCAAAAAATTCAAAATTTCAATTAACGGTCGATAAGGGGAACCAAAATCTTTGATGGCACCAGGGCCACTTTTACTAAAACGGTTATAAATTGTGAACGGAAAGAGATTTTTTTGCTAAACTTGGGACACATCTTCCTGAGCTCAATCTGAGATCACTTGAAAAAAATCGCAACAATTGGCCAGTAGGTGGCACTATAAAATGGTTATAACTTGTGAACGGAAAGAGATATTTTCACAAAACTTGGGACACATGTTCATGAGCTCATTCTGAGGTCACGTGAAAAAAAATCATGAGAATTGGCCACTTGGTGGCGCTATAAAATGGTTATAACTTGTGAACGGAATGAGATATTTTCACTAAACTTGGGACACATGTTCATAAACTCAATCTGAGTTGACATGAAAAAAATCGTGACAATTGGCCACTTGGTGGCGCTATAACAGTGAAAAAAAATCATGAAAATAGCTATAAGCGCACCCAACCGTTAGTCTACTGAAAAGTGGCACGCAGTGTCTTTGTCCAGGGTGCCATGATAGTCTATGAGAACATTGGTGTATCTCAAAAAACTCAGTATACGTCATTGGCACAAAGCCTTGAAGGAGCCTTAAAAGTTTCAAGGAAGCCCATGTTTTTTTCACCAACAATACCAAACATGCCAGGTTTCGCCTTATGGTTTTTGTAAGTGTCATTTAGAGCTTTAAAAAATTGTGGTTATCTTCAAAGCCGTTAGTCTGATCTAGACAACAACAAAAAAACAAAGGAAATTTCAAAAAACATAGGTAAATACCTAAACAATAACGCCAAAATGTTAAAATTATGATAGGAACTGACAAAAAAATTATTAAATCCAATCAATTTCACCCATGGATCATTTTGATGCTCTCACATGTTTGAAACGAACAATGATAGATTGTGATGAAATTTGTTTTGAATTGGGACTGGTGAATCCCCGTCCATACTGTCAATGACCGGTCGCAAAGACCCGCCCACTTTAGTTACTGTTGCTATGTCTGACAAGCGACGCCACTCTCACACCACACCAAGTTCTCACGCAGTGAAAAATACATTGCGGATCAGAAAAAAGACTACGCGATGACAGACAAGTACTTTTGATATGAAACAAAGTCTCACCTTTCAAATGTAGTCATTTTTTAGAGACATTTAAACAATAAATACCGTTTTGTGACTCTTTAATGTGTCTGACAGATCGCTGTAGACTCGAGGCTCAGTTAAAGCTGCTTGTGAACCGATCATCTCTTCCTTCTAGTTAATTTAAAGCATTAAAATAAACATGAATGAACATAAAAGGAATGTTGTTTTAAAGTGCTAAGACGTCAGTACACTTTGTTTTTCAAATTTAAATCCTCCTATGTTAATCTACTAACTCTCCTGACTGCTTTGTTGGACAAAATGGCGGATTATGATTAGTCAGATCGCCTGTCAATCAAACTCCCTGCGAAGGGTCAATTGAGAATGCCTGTGCGCACAATGCTGATCTAATCGACAACTTTGCAGTTGCACATAGGAAAGCCCAGAAAATCCTGCTATAATGTAAGAGAGCATCTTTTTCATGTATTTGGACTTAGGCCTAACAATGTTTTATAGTGCGCTGTCACCAGTGGGGTTTTTTTGTTGTTTTTTTGTTTTGTTTTTGGTGAGCGTAGGCTACTCCTGATTTTGTTAGTCATCTCATCTCTTATATGCTGTGTATGATCATATCCTGCCCTATTCATGGTAGCCAACTCGCGGACATTGCGTCATCAATGTCATCAATTGCGTCATCAAGGAGCCCGCCTTGATAATCCTACTTAAGGGCCAGGTGGTGGCTCGTTACGCCACTGAATATTATTATCTAAACTCCTCATCAAAATTAAATATTTACAACAAATCTGACACATATATATGGGCACACTTTGAGTACTACTAATAAAAGTGGTGGAGATCAGGCAAGACTATAAGAAGACTAGGCAAAAGGTGCTATAACTGTAAAAACGCTTTAAAACCATATATTTCCTATGGTAAACTGCCTGTATTGGCTGTAAATGGACTTTTTCATCTATGATGGCAGTTGTTAAATGCTTGCTAAATAAAACTTAATGTCTTTTGATGCTTGTGTGCTTAAAGGCCTTAAAGGCCTTAACTGCTTGAACCCCGATAAATGCTGCTTGCAGCTTTAATTAGGGGTTCAAGCATGAAATGCTGAAACCCTATTGTAATTGTAAGGATTCGTAAAACGCATCGTGCAGGACAAACCGTAAGGCCTAGAGACGTGAAACCTGGCCAGATGGTAGGCCTCAATTTGGGGACAACCTATCAGAGTATGACACCGATTGGCCCATAGGTGGCGCTACAGCAACCAAAAGTTCAAAATTGCTCATAACTCTTAGACCGTTTGTCCCAGGATCAAGTGTCTTATATCGTTGGAATCCTTGGCTCAAGGCGGACAAAATGGCTATCTCCGATTTGGATGTAGGCAGGGAAAATTTTCTGCTATGTCGAATTTTGTCCAAAACCTACTTTTGCGAACTAGTCCCTGGTTTTTCGCCCGATCGGAACCAAACCAGTCTAGGACAATTCTCTGGACTCTCTAGATCAATAATTATCGAAAAAAAGTTGAACTTTGGCATTTGGGTGGCTGTAACAGGGTCATTTAGAAAAGGGGCGTGTCAAAATACACTCAAAAGCCTATAAATCCCAAAGGGAAACTCAGAACTTCACAAAAATTGATGAGCATATGTGTCAGAACATGGTGAGGAAGCATGCAGAGTTTCATGGAGATCGGACCATAGGTGGCGCTATAACTGGCAAAAAGCCTTCATTCTTATTAGGGGTTCAAGCATGAAATGCTGAAACCCTATTGTAATTGTAAGGATTCGTAAAACGCATCGTGCAGGACAAACCGTAAGGCCTAGAGACGTGAAACCTGGCCAGATGGTAGGCCTCAATTTGGGGACAACCTATCAGAGTATGACACCGATTGGCCCATAGGTGGCGCTACAGCAACCAAAAGTTCAAAATTGCTCATAACTCTTAGACCGTTTGTCCCAGGATCAAGTGTCTTATATCGTTGGAATCCTTGGCTCAAGGCGGACAAAATGGCTATCTCCGATTTGGATGTAGGCAGGGAAAATTTTCTGCTATGTCGAATTTTGTCCAAAACCTACTTTTGCGAACTAGTCCCTGGTTTTTCGCCCGATCGGAACCAAACCAGTCTAGGACAATTCTCTGGACTCTCTAGATCAATAATTATTGAAAAAAAGTTGAACTTTGGCATTTAGGTGGCTGTAACAGGGTCATTTAGAAAAGGGGCGTGTCAAAATACACTCAAAAGCCTATAAATCCCAAAGGGAAACTCAGAACTTCACAAAAATTGATGAGCATATGTGTCAGAACATGGTGAGGAAGCATGCAGAGTTTCATGGAGATCGGACCATAGGTGGCGCTATAACTGGCAAAAAGCCTTCATTCTTATTAGGGGTTCAAGCATGAAATGCTGAAACCCTATTGTAATTGTAAGGATTCGTAAAACGCATCGTGCAGGACAAACCGTAAGGCCTAGAGACGTGAAACCTGGCCAGATGGTAGGCCTCAATTTGGGGACAACCTATCAGAGTATGACACCGATTGGCCCATAGGTGGCGCTACAGCAACCAAAAGTTCAAAATTGCTCATAACTCTTAGACCGTTTGTCCCAGGATCAAGTGTCTTATATCGTTGGAATCCTTGGCTCAAGGCGGACAAAATGGCTATCTCCGATTTGGATGTAGGCAGGGAAAATTTTCTGCTATGTCGAATTTTGTCCAAAACCTACTTTTGCGAACTAGTAATAATAGGCTCCTCCTGATTTTGTTAGTCATCTCATCTCTTATATGCTGTGTATGATCATATCCTGCCCTATTCATGGTAGCTTACTCGCGGACATTGCGTCATCAATGTCATCAATTGCATCATCAAGGGGCCCGCCTTGATAATCCTACTTAAGGGCCCGGTGTTGGCATGTTACGCCACTGAATATAATTGTCTAAACTCCTTATCAAAATAACATATTTACAACAAATTTGACACATATATATGGGCACACTTTGAGTACTACTAATAAAAGTGGTGGAGATCAGGCAAGACTGTAAGAAGACTCAGACAAAAAGGTGCTATAACTGTCAAAAAGCTTTGAAAACCATATATGTCCTATGTTAAATGGCCTGTATTGGCTGTAAATTGTCTTTTCCATCATATATGTCAGTGGTTAAATGCTTGCTAAATAAAACTTAATAACTTTTCATGCTTTTGTTCTTAAAGGCCTTAAAGGCCTTAACAGCTTGAACCCCGATAAATGCTGCTTGCAGCTTTAATTAGGGGTTCAAGCACGAAGTGCTGAAACCCTATTGTAATTGTCCTGATTTTTAGGGGTTCAAGCACGAAGTGCTGAAACCCTATTGTAATTGTCCTGATTTTTATTATTATTATTTTTCCGCCATAAAACGCATCGTGCAGCCCAAACCGTAAGACCTAGAGACTTGAAACTTTGCCAGATGGTAGTACTATTGCTCGCTACTCAGATACACGGACTCAGCCCAATCGGCCCATAGGTGGCGCTATAGCAATCAATAGCGCGAAACTGCTCAGAACTCCCAGACCGTAAGGCGTAGCTTCAAGTGTCTTATATCATTGAAATCAAGAGCTCCTGAAGAAAAAAACGTATATCTCCGATTTCATTTCCGCCATGATAGATTTTCCGCCATTTTGAATTTTGTCAAAAACCTACTTTTGCAAACTAGTCCCTGGTTTTTCGTCCGATCGGAACCAAACCAGAGCAGAATTGTTCTCTGGAGTCTGAAGATCAATAATTATCGAAAAAAAGTCGAAATTCCGATTCCTGGTCGCTAGGGGGTGATAAATTAAGGTTGTGGGAGGAGCCTATTTTACTAAAATGGCTATAACTCGAGAAGTAAATGAGATATCTTCACCAAACTTGGCACACATGTTTAAGAGGTCAATCTGAGGTCACAGTAAAAAAAAATGCGTCGATTGGCCACATGGTGGCGCTATAAACAAAAAAAAACATATAGACACCTGACCGTTTTTCCGAATGACTTGAAATTTGGTATGCAGTGTCTTGGCCCAAGGGGCCACCTATGTCTAAAAGGATATTGGCGTATCTCGAAAAACATGGCCGCCATTGGCCAATGAGGTTTGAGCACCGTTAACGAAGTCCGATCGGAGCGAAACTCGGTGGGCATGTTCGGCTCAAGCCCCTAGAGGTCTGTAAGAATTTTGAAAGAAATCGGCCACTAGTTGGCGCTAACGAGTTTTATGGCTCTGTAATCACGTGGTGTTACACTGATCATCACAAAATGCATATCATCTTATAGATCTGCTCATGCTGAACAACTTTGCCTCAAGAACCATTGCTGTCAATCAAACACTTAATTGAATATTCATGAATATGTTAAAAACCTACTTTTGCGAACTAGTCCCTGGTTTTTCACCCGATCGGAACCAGACCAGTCTAGGACAATTCTCTGGACTCTCTAGATCAATAATTATCAAAAAAAAGTTTAACTTTTGCATTTGGGTGGCTGTAATAGGGTAATTTATAAAAGGGGCGTGGCAAAATACACTAAAATGCCTATAAATCATAAATGAAAACTCAAAACTTCACAAAAATTGGTGAGCATATGTGACATAACATCCTTAACAAGCATGCCAAATTTTATGGAGATCGGACCGAAGGTGGCGCTATAACTGTTAAAAAGCTTTAAAACCATATATTTCCCATGGTAAACTGCCTGTATTGGCTGTAAATGGTCTTTTCCGTCTATTATGTCAGTTGTTAAATGCTTTCTAAATAAAACTTAATGTCTTTTGATGCTTGTGTGCTTAAAGGCCTTAAAGGCGTTAACTGCTTGAACCCCGATAAATGCTGCTTGCAGCTTTAATTATTATTATTATTTTTCCGCCATAAAACGCATCGTGCAGCCCAAACCGTAAGACCTAGAGACTTGAAACTTTGCCAGATGGTAGTACTATTGCTCGCTACTCAGATACACGGACTCAGCCCAATCGGCCCATAGGTGGCGCTATAGCAATCAAAAGCGCGAAACTGCTCAGAACTCCCAGACCGTAAGGCGTAGCTTCAAGTGTCTTATATCATTGAAATCCAGAGCTCCTGAAGAAAAAAACGTATATCTCCGATTTCATTTCCGCCATGATAGATTTTTCGCCATTTTGAATTTTGTCAAAAACCTATTTTTGCGAACTAGTCCCTGGTTTTTCGCCCGATCGGAACCAAACCAGTGCAGAATTGTTCTCTGGAGTCTGAAGATCAATAATTATCGAAAAAAAGTTGAAATTTCGATTCATGGTCGCTAGGGGGTGCAAAATTAACGTTGTGGGAGGAGCCTATTTTACTAAAATGGCTATAACTCAAGAAGTAATTAAGTAAACTTCACCAAACTTGGTACACATGTGTAAGAGGTCAATCTGAGGTCACAGTCAAAAAAAGTGCGTCGATTGGCCACAGGGTGGCGCTATAAAAAAAAAAAAACGTATAGACAACTGACCGTTTTTCCTAATTACTTGAAATTTGGTAAGCAGTGTCTTGGCCCAAGGGGCCATGTATGTCTAAAAGGATATTGGTGTATCTCGAAAAACATGGCCGCCATTGGCCAATGAGGTTTGAGCACCTATTAGACAAGGTTAACGGAGGCCGAACGGAACGAAACTCGATGGGCATGTTCAACTCATGGCCCTAGAGGTCTGTAAGAATTTTGAAAGAAATCGGCCACTAGTTGGCGCTAACGAGTTTTAAGGCTCTGTAATCACGTGGTGTTACACTTATTGTCACAAAATGCATATCATTTGATAGATCTCCTCATGCTGAACAACTTTGCCTCAAGAACCATTGCTGTCAATCAAACCGTTCATTAAATATTCACAAACATGTTAAAAACCTACTTTTGCGAACTAGTCCCTGGTTTTTCGCCCGATCGGAACCAGACCAGTCTAGGACAATTCTCTGGACTCTCTAGATCAATAATTATCAAAAAAAAGTTGAACTTTTGCATTTTTCGCATGGGTATAATTGGGTCATAAAGAAAATGGGCGTGGCAAAATGCACTCAAAAGCCTATAAATCATATATAAAAACTCAGAACTTCACGAAAATTGGTGAGCATATATGCCATAACATTCTAAACAAGCATGCAAAATTTCATGGAGATCGGACCAAAGGTGGCGCTATAACTGTTAAAAAGCTTTTAAACCATATATTTCCTATGATACATTGCCTGTATTGGCTGTAAATGGTATTTTCCATCTAAAAACCATAATTTCCATGCTTGCTAAATAAAACTTAATAACTTTTGATGCTTTTGTGCTTAAAGGCCTTAAAGGCCTTAATTGCTTGAACCCCGATAAATGCTGCTTGCAGCTTTAATTAGGGGTTCAAGCACGAAGTGCTGAACACCTATTGTATTTGTACTGATTTTTAGGGGTTCAAGCACGAAGTGCTGAAACCCTATTGTAATTGTACTGATTTTTATTATTAGGGGTTCAAGCACGAAGTGCTGAAACCCTATTGTAATTGTAAGGATTTTTATTAGGGGTTCAAGCACGAAGTGCTGAAACCCTATTGTAATTGTACTGATTTTTATTATTATTATTTTTCCGCCATAAAACGCATCGTACAGCCCAAACCGTAAGACCTAGAGACTTGAAACTTTGCCAGATGGTAGTACTATTGCTCGCTACTCAGATCCACGGACTCAGACCAATCGGCCCATAGGTGGCGCTATAGCAATCAAAAGCGCGAAACTGCTCAGAACTCCCAGACCGTAAGGCGTAGCTTCAAGTGTCTTATATCATTGAAATCCAGAGCTCCTGAAGAAAAAAACGTATATCTCCGATTTCATTTCCGCCATGATAGATTTTTCGCCATTTTGAATTTTGTCAAAAACCTACTTTTGCGAACTAGTCCCTGGTTTTTCGCCCGATCGGAACCAAACCAGTGCAGAATTGTTCTCTGGTGTCTGAAGATCAATAATTATCGAAAAAACGTTGAAATTTCGATTCATGGTCGCTAGGGGGTGCAAAATTAACGTTGTGGGAGGAGCCTATTTTACTAAAATGGCTATAACTCAAGAAGTAATTAAGTAAACTTCACCAAACTTGGTACACATGTGTAAGAGGTCCATCTGAGGTCACAGTAAAAACATTGCGTCGATTGGCCACATGGTGGCGCTATAAAACAAAAAAAACGTATAGACACCTGACCGTTTTTCCGAATGACTTGAAATTTGGTATGCAGTGTCTTGACCCAAGGGGCCATGTATGTCTAAAAGGATATTGGCATATCTCAAAAAAACATGGCCGCCATTGGCCAATGAGGTTTGAGCACCGTTAACGAAGTCCGATCGGAGCGAAACTCGGTGGGCATGTTCGGCTCAAGTCCCTAGAGGTCTGTAAGAATTTTGAAAGAAATCGGCCACTAGTTGGCGCTAACGAGTTTTAAGGCTCTGTAATCACGTGGTGTTACACTTATTGTCACAAAATGCATATAATTTGATAGATCTCCTCATGCTGAACAACTTTGCCTCAAGAACCATTGCTGTCAATCAAACAGTTCATTAAATATTCATGAATATGTTAAAAACCTACTTTTGCGAACTAGTCCCTGGTTTTTCGCCCGATCGGAACCAGACCAGTCTAGGACAATTCTCTGGACTCTCTAGATAAATAATTATCGAAAAAAAGTTGACCTTTGGCATTTGGGTGGCTGTAATAGGGCAATCTATAAAAGGGGCGTGGCAAAATACACTAAAATGCCTATAAATCATAAATGAAAATTCAGAACTTCACGAAAATTGGTGGGCATATGTGTCATAGCATGGTGAAGAAGCATGCCCAGTTTCGTGAAGATCGGACAATAAGTGGCGCTATAACTGGCAAAAAGGTTGGAAAACCACATATTTCCTATGGTAAATTGCCTGTATTGGCTGTAAATGGATTTTTCCATCAATTATTTCAGTGGTTAAAAGCTTGCTAAATAAAACTTAATGTCTTAAATGCTTATGTGCTTAAAGGCCTTAAATGCTTGAACCCCGATAAATGCTGCTTGCAGCTTTAATTATTATTATTATTATTCTTCCGCCGTAAAACGCATCGTGCAGCCCAAACCGTAAGAGCTAGAACCTTGAAACTTTGCCAGATGGTAGTACAAAAATCGAGGAGAGGTTATCAAATTATGACCCCAATTGGCCCATAGGTGGCGCTATAGCAACCAAAAGCGCGAAACTGGTCATAACTCCTAGACCGTATGTCGTAGACTCAAGTGTCTTATATCATTGGAAAGCTGGACATCTGAAGGTCAAAACGTATATCTCCGATTTTATTTGCAGTAGGAAAATTTTTCCGCCATTTTGAATTTTGTCAAAAACCTACTTTTGCAAACTAGTCCCTGGTTTTTCGCCCGATCGGAACCAAACCAGTGCAGAATTGTTCTCTGGAGTCTGAAGATCAATAATTATCGAAAAAAAGTCGAAATTCCGATTCCTGGTCGCTAGGGGGTGATCAATTAAGGTTGTGGGAGGAGCCTATTTTACTAAAATGGCTATAACTCGAAAAGTAAATGAGATATCTTCACCAAACTTGGCACACGTGTTTAAGAGGTCAATCTGAGGTCACAGTGAAAAAAATGCGTCGATTGGCCACATGGTGGCGCTATAAACAAAAAAAAACATATAGACACCTGACCGTTTTTCCGAATGACTTGAAATTTGGTATGCAGTGTCTTGGCCCAAGGGGCCACGTACACCTAAAAGGATATTGGCGTATCTCGAAAAACATGGCCGCCATTGGCCAATGAAATTTGAGCACCGTTAACGAAGTCCGATCGGAGCGAAACTCGGTGGGCATGTTCGGCTCAAACCCCTAGAGGTCTGTAAGAATTTTGAAAGAAATCGGCCACTAGTTGGCGCTAACGAGTTTTATGGCTCTGTAATCACGTGGTGTTACACTTATCATCACAAAATGCATATCATCTGATAGATCTGCTCATGGTGAACAACTTTGCCTCAAAAACCATTGCTGTCAATCAAACAGTTCATTAAATATTCATGAATATGTTAAAAACCTACTTTTGCGAACTAGTCCCTGGTTTTTCGCCCGATCGGAACCAGACCAGTCTAGGACAATTCTCTGGACTCTCTAGATCAATAATTATCAAAAAAAGTTGAACTTTTGCATTTGGGTGGCTGTAATAGGGTAATTTATAAAAAGGGGCGTGGCAAAATACACTAAAATGCCTATAAATCATAAATGAAAACTCAGAACTTCACAAAAATTGGTGAGCATATGTGACATAACATCATTAACAAGCATGCCAAATTTTATGGAGATCGGACCAAAGGTGGCGCTATAACTGTTAAAAAGCTTTAAAACCATATATTTCCCATGGTAAACTGCCTGTATTGGCTGTAAATGGTCTTTTCCGTCTATTATGTCAGTTGTTAAATGCTTGCTAAATAAAACTTAATGAATTTTGATGCTTGTGTGCTTAAAGGCCTTAAAGGCCTTAACTGCTTGAACCCCGATAAATGCTGCTTGCAGCTTTAATTATTATTAGGGGTTCAAGCACGAAGTGCTGAAACCCTATTGTAATTGTAAGGATTTTTATTATTATTATTATTATTCTTCTCCGCTAAAACGCATCGTGCAGCCCAAACCGTAAGAGCTAGAGACTTGAAACTTGGCCACAAGGTAGTACAAAAATCGAGGAGAGGTTATCAAAGTATGAGCCCGATTGGCCAATAGGTGGCGCTATAGCGCAAAAAACAAAAAAAAATCACTATTTTGCTCATATCTCAATAACCATTTGTCTCAGCTTCAAGTGTCATACATCATTGGAATCCTTGGCTCAAGCCGAACAAGAAATATAGGAGGTATTTTATTTCCGGTATGCAAATTTTTCCGCCATTTTGGATTTTGTCCAAAACCTACTTTTGCGAACTAGTCCCTGGTTTTTCGCCCGATCGGAACCAAACCAGTGCAGAAATGTTCACAGTAGTCTGAATATCAATAATTATCGAAAAAAAGTTGAAATTTCGATTCACGGTCGCTAAGGGGTGCCAAAACGTTTGAAGAAGGCGGAGCCTATTTTACTAAAATGGCTATAACTCCAGAAGTAAATGAGGTATCTTCACCAAACTCGGTACACATGTGTAAGAGGTCAATCTGAGGTCACAGTAAAAAAATCGCGGCGATTGGCCACATGGTGGCGCTATAACATGAAAAAAACATAAAATGGGCTATAACCACCTGACCGTTAGTCCGATTGACTTGAAAATTGGTATGCAGTGTCTTGGTCCAAGGTGCCATGTATATCTATGAGGACATTAGTGTATCTCAAAAAACATGGCCGCCATCAGCCAATGAAGTTTGAGCACCTATTAGACAAGGTTAACGGAGGCCGATCGGAACGAAACTCGATGGGCATGTTCGACTCATGGCCCTAAAGGTCTGTAAGAATTTTGAAAGAAATCGGCCACTAGTTGGCGCTAACGAGTTTTATGGCTCTGTAATCACGTGGTGTTACACTTATCGTCACAAAATGCATATCATTTGATAGAGCTTCTCATCCTGAACAACTTTGCCTCTAGAACCATTCCTGTCAATCAAACCGTTCATTAAATATTCATGAATATGTTAAAAACCTACTTTTGCGAACTAGTCCCTGGTTTTTCGCCCGATCGGAACCAGACCAGTCTAGGACAATTCTCTGGACTCTCTAGATCAATAATTATCAAAAAAAAGTTGAACTTTTGCATTTGTATGGCTGTAATAGGGTCATTTATAAAATGGGCGTGGCAAAATACACTAAAAAGCCTATAAATCCTAAATGAAAACTCAGAACTTCACAAAAGTTGGTGAGCATATGTGACATGACATCATTAACAAGCATGCAACATTTTATGGAGATTGGACCAAAGGTGGCGCTATAACTGTTAAAAAGCTTTAAAACCATATATTTCCTATGGTAAACTGCCTGTATTGGCTGTAAATGGTCTTTTCCATCTCTGATCATATAGTTTTCATATCATAATGTTCAAAACTAGTGCAATACAATTCTCTGGACTCACTAGGTCAATAATTGTCAGAAAAAGTTGAACTACTTCATTTGGATAGATATAATAGGTTCACTTCAAAATGTAGCCTTTACCAAGTGTCCCCGAAAGCCTATATCTCTTTAATGAATGACTCAGACCTTCTTAAAAAGCCAGTGAAATATCACTCTGAACATGCATGAAAATTTTCAGACCGATCGGACAAAATTTGCCTCTATAACAGTTAAAAAGGTGAAAATTATATGAATATAATGGCATATTAAGCCAATAAGTTGTATTTTACTGCCCCCTGCTGTTTAAAATTTATAAAATCACTATTTTAACATTTACAATTACATTTAGTCAAAATCCGTCCGTTAAAGTATTAGTATTGACAGTTTTATCACATCATATATTTCAAATGTCTGTATCTACAACATAATGTGTTTGTGTAGTCTTAGGTTTCTGAATAAATTCTGAATCTTCTGATTAATAGCTAACAAAGACTTTGTGAAATGTTTATAGACCATTCAAATATATTTTCATTATGACATATCCCAATAGCATTGAAAAAACAACAACAACATTTGTCTTCGTGTGTGTGTGTGTGTGTGCATGCATGATTGAGTTAACATGGAAAAACTGGTTTGCTTTAGTGCAGAAAACTGCTTAACTATATAGTTATAACTATAAATCCTAAACGAAAACTCAGAACTTCACAAAAATTGATGAGCATATGTGTCATAACCTGCTAAAGAAGCATGGAAAATTTTATGGAGATCGGACCATAGTTGGCGCTATAACTGTTAAAACGCTTTAAAACCATATATTTCCTATATGGTAAATTGCCTGTATTTGCTGTAAATGGTGTCTTCTATCTATTATCGTATAATGTTCATATCATAATGTTCAAAACCAGTGCAGCACAATTCTCTGAACTCTCTAGATCAATAATTATCAGAAAAAAAGTTTAACTTCTTCAAAAGGTGATTTTATATGAATATAATGACATATTAAGCCAATAAGTGGTATTTTACTGCCCCCTGCTGTCATTTCATCATACTACTCCCTAATATTGTTATAAAATTCATATTTAGACTTTATAAAATCATTATTTTAACATTTACAATCACATTTTGTCAAAACTCATCTATTGGAGTATTATTATTGACAATTGTGTCACACTGTCTGTCTGAGATATGGAAATTGAAAATGAAAGTAAAACGGCATTTAGGCCACGCCCCCCCAGTACAAATTCATTCATAACTCGAAAACGGAAAGTCGTTGCGCGCTCAAATTTTGATGGTAAGGTCCTCTCCGGGCTCTTGATCGAAACGTGTCATCGCGGGCCTCGGGAGCGCGCCCCCCACGAATCGCAAATTCGTGGGACCCCCGATTTTGAACGGCCGAAACTCCCGACCCAGACCACCCCGAACCTTGTGTGAGAGCTCGTTGGAAAGGGCCAGTTCTTGGCTAGCTTCGATTCAAATGTGGTGTAATTTGCCCTGGGCATTCCAGAGATAAAAGCCCCAATAGATATGCCTTTGAACGGTCATATTTCCGGGCTCCAATCGCCCAAAAACACCGCGATGGTCTCATTCAACAGGGCTCCTCAAGAACTATCTATGCTCTGAATTTCAGAATTTTTCGCCTTCTGGTTCCCGAGATATAAGTGAAAAACCAAATTCCCATTCATTCATTCAAACACTTCAACTGTAAGATGGAGGCTGTAATTCCACTGTTGTCAACTAGAGGGAGCAGCAGTATTAGACATAGTATTAATCTTTTTATCAGCTTTCAGCTTTGGCCAACAAACAAATGGTTAAAGCTATTTTTTTTTTTATTATTATTATTGGACTGATAATATAGATCACAATGAAATATATGAAATGGTTAGACCATTAAAATATTTTTTTCACAATAACACATCCTAAAGACATTGAAAACATATTTGTATATGTGTGTGTGTGTGTGTGTGTGTGTGTGTAAGCATGCATTATTGAGTTAACATGGAAAACACTTATATTACAATAACTATTATAACACAGTCATATTTTGTCAGTGTTTATCACTTCATTTGCACTGACACTTCACATAATTGCTAGTAATGTGGTAAATCACGCTAGAAACATGGTAAATCATAGTAAATAATTGATGGTCTCATTCAACAGGGCTCCTCAAGCACTCTCTATGCTCTGAGTTTCAGAATTTTTCGCCTTCTGGTTCCCGAGATATAAGTGAAATACCAAATTCCCATTCATTAATTCATTCAAACACTTCAACTGTAAGATGGAAGCTGTAATACCACTGTCCACTGGAGGGAGCAGCAGGATTACGCATGACCTTTTCATTAGTTTTCAGTATTGGGAAACAAACAAATGCTTTAAAAAGCAATCTTTTTTTAAAAAATTTTTTTTTAATATTATTAGATCACAAAGGAATTCTAATAGACCAATAAATATATTTTCTCAATAACATATTCCAAAACATTAAAAACATATTTGCATTTGTGTATGTTTATTTCTGTGTGTGTGTGTGTGTGTGTGTGTGTGTGTGTGTGTGTGTGTGTGTGTGTGTGTGTGTGCGTGTGTGTGCGTGTGTGTGCGTGTGTGCGTGTGTGTGCGTGTGTGTGCGTGTGTGTGCGTGTGTGTGCGTGTGTGTGCGTGTGTGTGCGTGTGTGTGTGTGCGTGTGTGTGCGTGTGTGTGCGTGTGTGTGCGTGTGTGTGCGTGTGTGTGCGTGTGTGTGCGTGTGTGTGCGTGTGTGTAAGCATGCATTATTGAGTTAACATGGAAAAACTGGTTTGCTTTAGTCCAGAAAACTGGTGAAAATCATGAAGTTTAAAGTGAAAGTGAGCCAATAAGTGGTCTTCTTCTGCCCTCTGCTGGCCATTCTACTTATTAATGAAGTCTTTTCACATGTGCTCACATTCATATTTAGACTCTAAAAATCACTTATATAACAATAACTATTATAACACAATCAGATTTTGTCAGTGTTTATCACTTCATTTGCACTGACACTTCACATAATTGCTAGAAACATGGTAAATCATAGTGAATAATACTATAATGTGGTGTATCAAGGTAAACCATGCTAGAATCCTGGCAAATCATTCTAGAACGTGGTAAATCATGGTAAACTATGCTAAAACAGGGTAAATCATGGTAAACCATGATAAACTATGGTAAATCATGTTAGAATGTGGTATATCATGGTAAATCATGCTAGAACAGGGTAAATCATGGTAAACTATGATAAATCATGATAAACTATGGTAAACCATGCTAGAATCACAGTAAACAATGGTAAATCATACTAGAATGTAGTATATCATGGTAAATCATGCTAGAATATGGTAAATCAAGGTAAACTAAGATAAAATCATGGTAAACTATGTAAATCATGCTAGAATCATAGTAAATAATACTAGAATGTGGTAAATTATTGTGGGAGGAGCCTATTTTACTAAAATGGCTATAACTCAAGAAGTAAATGAGATATCTTCACCAAACTCAGTACACATGTGTATGGGTTCAATTTGAGGTCACAGTAAACAATTTTATGGAGATCGGTCCATAGATGGCACTATAACTCCTATAAAAAGCTTTAAAACCACATATTTCCTATGGTACATTGCCTGTATTGGCTGTAAATGGTCTTTTATGCCATCTATTATGTCAGTGGTTACATGCTTGCTAAATAAAACTTAATAACTTTTGATGCTTTTGTGCTTAAAGGCCTTAAATGCTTGAACCCCGATAAATGCTGCTTGCAGCTTTAATTATTATTATTATTATTATTCTTCCGCCGTAAAACGCATCGTGCAGCCCAAACCGTAAGTGCTAGAGACTTGAAACTTGGCCAGATGGTAGTACAAAAATCGAGGAGAGGTTATCAAATTATGACGCTGATTGGCCCATAGGTGGCGCTATAGCAACCAAAAGCGCGAAACTGGTCATAACTCCTAGACGATAAGTCATAGACTCAAGTGTCTTATATCATTGGAAAGCTGGACGCCTGACGAACAAAACGTATATCTCCGATTTTATTTCCGTCATGATAGATTTTCCGCCATTTTGAATTTTGTCAAAAACCTACTTTTGCAAACTAGTCCCTGGTTTTTCGTCCGATCGGAACCAAACCAGAGCAGAATTGTTCTCTGGAGTCTGAATATCAATAATTATCGAAAAAAAGTCGAAATTCCGATTCCTGGTCGCTAGGGGGTGATAAATTAAGGTTGTGGGAGGAGCCTATTTTACTAAAATGGCCATAACTCGAGAAGTAAATGAGATATCTTCACCAAACTTGGCACACATGTTTAAGAGGTCAATCTGAGGTCACAGTAAAAAAAATTGCGTCGATTGGCCACATGGTGGCGCTATAAACAAAAAAAAACATATAGACACCTGACCGTTTTTCCGAATGACTTGAAATTTGGTATGCAGTGTCTTGGCCCAAGGAGCCACCTATGTCTAAAAGGATATTGGCGTATCTCGAAAAACATGGCCGCCATTGGCCAATGAGGTTTGAGCACCGTTAACGAAGTCCGATCGGAGCGAAACTCGGTGGGCATGTTCGGCTCAAGCCCCTAGAGGTCTGTAAGAATTTTGAAAGAAATCGGCCACTAGTTGGCGCTAACGAGTTTTATGGCTCTGTAATCACGTGGTGTTACACTGATCATCACAAAATGCATATCATCTTATAGATCTGCTCATGCTGAACAACTTTGCCTCAAGAACCATTGCTGTCAATCAAACACTTAATTAAATATTCATGAATATGTTAAAAACCTACTTTTGCGAACTAGTCCCTGGTTTTTCGCCCGATCGGAACCAGACCAGTCTAGGACAATTCTCTGGACTCTCTAGATCAATAATTATCGAAAAAAAGTTTAACTTTTGCATTTGGGTGGCTGTAATAGGGTAATTTATAAAAGGGGCGTGGCAAAATACACTAAAATGCCTATAAATCATAAATGAAAACTCAAAACTTCACAAAAATTGGTGAGCATATGTGACATAACATCATTAACAAGCATGCCAAATTTTATGGAGATCGGACCAAAGGTGGCGCTATAACTGTTAAAAAGCTTTAAAACCATATATTTCCCATGGTAAACTGCCTGTATTGGCTGTAAATGGTCTTTTCCGTCTATTATGTCAGTTGTTAAATGCTTTCTAAATAAAACTTAATGTCTTTTGATGCTTGTGTGCTTAAAGGCCTTAAAGGCGTTAACTGCTTGAACCCCGATAAATGCTGCTTGCAGCTTTAATTATTATTATTATTATTATTAGGGGTTCAAGCACGAAGTGCTGAAACCCTATTGTAATTGTACTGATTTTTATTATTATTATTATTATTATTATTATTATTCTTCCGCCGTAAAACGCATCGTGCAGCCCAAACCGTAAGTGCTAGAGACTTGAAACTTGGCCAGATGGTAGTACAAAAATCGAGGAGAGGTTATCAAATTATGACGCTGATTGGCCCATAGGTGGCGCTATAGCAACCAAAAGCGTGAAACTGGTCATAACTCCTAGACGATAAGTCATAGACTCAAGTGTCTTATATCATTGGAAAGCTGGACGCCTGATGAACAAAACGTATATCTCCGATTTTATTTCCGTCATGATAGATTTTCCGCCATTTTGAATTTTGTCAAAAACCTACTTTTGCAAACTAGTCCCTGGTTTTTCGTCCGATCGGAACCAAACCAGAGCAGAATTGTTCTCTGGAGTCTGAAGATCAATAATTGTCGAAAAAAAGTCGAAATTCCGATTCCTGGTCGCTAGGGGGTGATAAATTAAGGTTGTGGGAGGAGCCTATTTTACTAAAATGGCTATAACTCGAGAAGTAAATGAGATATCTTCACCAAACTTGGCACACATGTTTAAGAGGTCAATCTGAGGTCACAGTAAAAAAAATTGCGTCGATTGGCCACATGGTGGCGCTATAAACAAAAAAAAACATATAGACACCTGACCGTTTTTCCGAATTACTTGAAATTTGGTATGCAGTGTCTTGGCCCAAGGGGCCACCTATGTCTAAAAGGATATTGGCGTATCTCGAAAAACATGGCCGCCATTGGCCAATGAGGTTTGAGCACCGTTAACGAAGTCCGATCGGAGCGAAACTCGGTGGGCATGTTCGGCTCAAGCCCCTAGAGGTCTGTAAGAATTTTGAAAGAAATCGGCCACTAGTTGGCGCTAACGAGTTTTATGGCTCTGTAACCACGTGGTGTTACACTGATCATCACAAAATGCATATCATCTTATAGATCTGCTCATGCTGAACAACTTTGCCTCAAGAACCATTGCTGTCAATCAAACACTTAATTAAATATTCATGAATATGTTAAAAACCTACTTTTGCGAACTAGTCCCTGGTTTTTCGCCCGATCGGAACCAGACCAGTCTAGGACAATTCTCTGGACTCTCTAGATCAATAATTATTGAAAAAAAGTTTAACTTTTGCATTTGGGTGGCTGTAATAGGGTAATTTATAAAAGGGGCGTGGCAAAATACACTGAAATGCCTATAAATCATAAATGAAAACTCAGAACTTCACAAAAATTGGTGAGCATATGTGACATAACATCATTAACAAGCATGCCAAATTTTATGGAGATCGGACCAAAGGTGGCGCTATAACTGTTAAAAAGCTTTAAAACCATATATTTCCCATGGTAAACTGCCTGTATTGGCTGTAAATGGTCTTTTCCGTCTATTATGTCAGTTGTTAAATGCTTTCTAAATAAAACTTAATGTCTTTTGATGCTTGTGTGCTTAAAGGCCTTAACTGCTTGAACCCCGATAAATGCTGCTTGCAGCTTTAATTATTATTATTATTATTATTCTTCTGCCGTAAAACGCATCGTGCAGCCCAAACCATAAGAGCTGAAACCTTGAAACTTGGCCAAATGATAGTGCTCAATTTGGGGAAAACCTATCAAAATATGGCCCAGATTGGCCAATAGGTGGTGCTATAATGACCACATTTACTAAATTGGTCATAACTACTACATAGTTTGTCCTAGAGGCTCAATTTTAGCATCACTGTGATCCCTGGCTCCAGACGAACAACCTGGCTATCTCCAAATCTCGATTTGAGCAAAAAAAAAAAATTATATGGCCACTTTTGTCCAAAGCCTACTTTGGCCAACTAGTCCCTGGTTTTTGGTCCAATCAGAACAAGACCAGTCTAGGCCAATTCTCTGGACTCTCTAGATAAATAATTATCGAAAAAAAGTTGAACTTTTGCATTTGCCTGGCTGTAACAGGGTCATTTAGGAAAGTGGAGGGACAAAAAACACTCAAAAGCCTATACAACCTAAGGGAAAACACCAAACTTCACAAAAATCGATGGACATATGTGTCCTAACATGGTGAAGAAGCATGCCAAGTTTCGTGAAGATCGGACAATTTTTATTAGGGGTTCAAGCACGAAGTGCTGAAACCCTATTGTAATTGTACTGATTTTTATTATTATTATTATTATTATTATTCTTCTGCCGTAAAACGCATCGTGCAGCCCAAACCATAAGAGCTGAAACCTTGAAACTTGGCCAAATGATAGTGCTCAATTTGGGGAAAACCTATCAAAATATGGCCCAGATTGGCCAATAGGTGGTGCTATAATGACCACATTTACTAAATTGGTCATAACTCCTACATAGTTTGTCCTAGAGGCTCAATTTTAGCATCACTGTGATCCCTGGCTCCAGACGAACAACCTGGCTATCTCCAAATCTCGATTTGAGCAAAAAAAAAAATTATATGGCCACTTTTGTCCAAAGCCTACTTTGGCCAACTAGTCCCTGGTTTTTGGTCCAATCAGAACAAGACCAGTCTAGGCCAATTCTCTGGACTCTCTAGATAAATAATTATCGAAAAAAAGTTGAACTTTTGCATTTGCCTGGCTGTAACAGGGTCATTTAGGAAAGTGGAGGGACAAAAAACACTCAAAAGCCTATACAACCTAAGGGAAAACACCAAACTTCACAAAAATCGATGGACATATGTGTCCTAACATGGTGAAGAAGCATGCCAAGTTTCGTGAAGATCGGACAATTTTTATTAGGGGTTCAAGCACGAAGTGCTGAAACCCTATTGTAATTGTACTGATTTTTATTATTATTAGGGGTTCAAGCACGAAGTGCTGAAACCCTATTGTAATTGTAAGGATTTTTATTATTATTATTATTATTCTTCTCCGCTAAAACGCATCGTGCAGCCCAAACCGTAAGAGCTAGAGACTTGAAACTTGGCCACAAGGTAGTACAAAAATCGAGGAGAGGTTATCAAAGTATGAGCCCGATTGGCCAATAGGTGGCGCTATAGCGCAAAAAACAAAAAAAAATCACTATTTTGCTCATATCTCAATAACCATTTGTCTCAGCTTCAAGTGTCATACATCATTGGAATCCTTGGCTCAAGCCGAACAAGAAATATAGGAGGTATTTTATTTCCGGTATGCAAATTTTTCCGCCATTTTGGATTTTGTCCAAAACCTACTTTTGCGAACTAGTCCCTGGTTTTTCGCCCGATCGGAACCAAACCAGTGCAGAAATGTTCACAGTAGTCTGAATATCAATAATTATCGAAAAAAAGTTGAAATTTCGATTCACGGTCGCTAAGGGGTGCCAAAACGTTTGAAGAAGGCGGAGCCTATTTTACTAAAATGGCTATAACTCCAGAAGTAAATGAGGTATCTTCACCAAACTCGGTACACATGTGTAAGAGGTCAATCTGAGGTCACAGTAAAAAAATCGCGGCGATTGGCCACATGGTGGCGCTATAACATGAAAAAAACATAAAATGGGCTATAACCACCTGACCGTTAGTCCGATTGACTTGAAAATTGGTATGCAGTGTCTTGGTCCAAGGTGCCATGTATATCTATGAGGACATTAGTGTATCTCAAAAAACATGGCCGCCATCAGCCAATGAAGTTTGAGCACCTATTAGACAAGGTTAACGGAGGCCGATCGGAACGAAACTCGATGGGCATGTTCGACTCATGGCCCTAAAGGTCTGTAAGAATTTTGAAAGAAATCGGCCACTAGTTGGCGCTAACGAGTTTTATGGCTCTGTAATCACGTGGTGTTACACTTATCGTCACAAAATGCATATCATTTGATAGAGCTGCTCATCCTGAACAACTTTGCCTCTAGAACCATTCCTGTCAATCAAACCGTTCATTAAATATTCATGAATATGTTAAAAACCTACTTTTGCGAACTAGTCCCTGGTTTTTCGCCCGATCGGAACCAGACCAGTCTAGGACAATTCTCTGGACTCTCTAGATCAATAATTATCAAAAAAAAGTTGAACTTTTGCATTTGTATGGCTGTAATAGGGTCATTTATAAAATGGGCGTGGCAAAATACACTAAAAAGCCTATAAATCCTAAATGAAAACTCAGAACTTCACAAAAGTTGGTGAGCATATGTGACATGACATCATTAACAAGCATGCAACATTTTATGGAGATTGGACCAAAGGTGGCGCTATAACTGTTAAAAAGCTTTAAAACCATATATTTCCTATGGTAAACTGCCTGTATTGGCTGTAAATGGTCTTTTCCATCTCTGATCATATAGTTTTCATATCATAATGTTCAAAACTAGTGCAATACAATTCTCTGGACTCACTAGGTCAATAATTGTCAGAAAAAGTTGAACTACTTCATTTGGATAGATATAATAGGTTCACTTCAAAATGTAGCCTTTACCAAGTGTCCCCGAAAGCCTATATCTCTTTAATGAATGACTCAGACCTTCTTAAAAAGCCAGTGAAATATCACTCTGAACATGCATGAAAATTTTCAGACCGATCGGACAAAATTTGCCTCTATAACAGTTAAAAAGGTGAAAATTATATGAATATAATGGCATATTAAGCCAATAAGTTGTATTTTACTGCCCCCTGCTGTTTAAAATTTATAAAATCACTATTTTAACATTTACAATTACATTTAGTCAAAATCCGTCCGTTAAAGTATTAGTATTGACAGTTTTATCACATCATATATTTCAAATGTCTGTATCTACAACATAATGTGTTTGTGTAGTCTTAGGTTTCTGAATAAATTCTGAATCTTCTGATTAATAGCTAACAAAGACTTTGTGAAATGTTTATAGACCATTCAAATATATTTTCATTATGACATATCCCAATAACATTGAAAAAACAACAACAACATTTGTCTTCGTGTGTGTGTGTGTGTGTGCATGCATGATTGAGTTAACATGGAAAAACTGGTTTGCTTTAGTGCAGAAAACTGCTTAACTATATAGTTATAACTATAAATCCTAAACGAAAACTCAGAACTTCACAAAAATTGATGAGCATATGTGTCATAACCTGCTAAAGAAGCATGGAAAATTTTATGGAGATCGGACCATAGTTGGCGCTATAACTGTTAAAACGCTTTAAAACCATATATTTCCTATATGGTAAATTGCCTGTATTTGCTGTAAATGGTGTCTTCTATCTATTATCGTATAATGTTCATATCATAATGTTCAAAACCAGTGCAGCACAATTCTCTGAACTCTCTAGATCAATAATTATCAGAAAAAAAGTTTAACTTCTTCAAAAGGTGATTTTATATGAATATAATGACATATTAAGCCAATAAGTGGTATTTTACTGCCCCCTGCTGTCATTTCATCATACTACTCCCTAATATTGTTATAAAATTCATATTTAGACTTTATAAAATCATTATTTTAACATTTACAATCACATTTTGTCAAAACTCATCTATTGGAGTATTATTATTGACAATTGTGTCACACTGTCTGTCTGAGATATGGAAATTGAAAATGAAAGTAAAACGGCATTTAGGCCACGCCCCCCCAGTACAAATTCATTCATAACTCGAAAACGGAAAGTCGTTGCGCGCTCAAATTTTGATGGTAAGGTCCTCTCCGGGCTCTTGATCGAAACGTGTCATCGCGGGCCTCGGGAGCGCGCCCCCCACGAATCGCAAATTCGTGGGACCCCCGATTTTGAACGGCCGAAACTCCCGACCCAGACCACCCCGAACCTTGTGTGAGAGCTCGTTGGAAAGGGCCAGTTCTTGGCTAGCTTCGATTCAAATGTGGTGTAATTTGCCCTGGGCATTCCAGAGATAAAAGCCCCAATAGATATGCCTTTGAACGGTCATATTTCCGGGCTCCAATCGCCCAAAAACACCGCGATGGTCTCATTCAACAGGGCTCCTCAAGAACTATCTATGCTCTGAATTTCAGAATTTTTCGCCTTCTGGTTCCCGAGATATAAGTGAAAAACCAAATTCCCATTCATTCATTCAAACACTTCAACTGTAAGATGGAGGCTGTAATTCCACTGTTGTCAACTAGAGGGAGCAGCAGTATTAGACATAGTATTAATCTTTTTATCAGCTTTCAGCTTTGGCCAACAAACAAATGGTTAAAGCTATTTTTTTTTGTATTATTATTATTGGACTGATAATATAGATCACAATGAAATATATGAAATGGTTAGACCATTAAAATATTTTTTTCACAATAACACATCCTAAAGACATTGAAAACATATTTGTATATGTGTGTGTGTGTGTGTGTGTGTGTGTGTAAGCATGCATTATTGAGTTAACATGGAAAACACTTATATTACAATAACTATTATAACACAGTCATATTTTGTCAGTGTTTATCACTTCATTTGCACTGACACTTCACATAATTGCTAGTAATGTGGTAAATCACGCTAGAAACATGGTAAATCATAGTAAATAATTGATGGTCTCATTCAACAGGGCTCCTCAAGCACTCTCTATGCTCTGAGTTTCAGAATTTTTCGCCTTCTGGTTCCCGAGATATAAGTGAAATACCAAATTCCCATTCATTAATTCATTCAAACACTTCAACTGTAAGATGGAAGCTGTAATACCACTGTCCACTGGAGGGAGCAGCAGGATTACGCATGACCTTTTCATTAGTTTTCAGTATTGGGAAACAAACAAATGCTTTAAAAAGCAATCTTTTTAAAAAAATTTTTTTTTTAATATTATTAGATCACAAAGGAATTCTAATAGACCAATAAATATATTTTCTCAATAACATATTCCAAAACATTAAAAACATATTTGCATTTGTGTATGTTTATTTCTGTGTGTGTGTGTGTGTGTGTGTGTGTGTGTGTGTGTGTGTGTGTGTGTGTGTGTGTGTGTGTGTGCGTGTGTGTGCGTGTGTGTGCGTGTGTGTGCGTGTGTGTGCGTGTGTGTGCGTGTGTGTGTATTGAGTTAACATGGAAAAACTGGTTTGCTTTAGTCCAGAAAACTGGTGAAAATCATGAAGTTTAAAGTGAAAGTGAGCCAATAAGTGGTCTTCTTCTGCCCTCTGCTGGCCATTCTACTTATTAATGAAGTCTTTTCACATGTGCTCACATTCATATTTAGACTCTAAAAATCACTTATATAACAATAACTATTATAACACAATCAGATTTTGTCAGTGTTTATCACTTCATTTGCACTGACACTTCACATAATTGCTAGAAACATGGTAAATCATAGTGAATAATACTATAATGTGGTGTATCAAGGTAAACCATGCTAGAATCCTGGCAAATCATTCTAGAACATGGTAAATCATGGTAAACTATGCTAAAACAGGGTAAATCATGGTAAACCATGATAAACTATGGTAAATCATGTTAGAATGTGGTATATCATGGTAAATCATGCTAGAACAGGGTAAATCATGGTAAACTATGATAAATCATGATAAACTATGGTAAACCATGCTAGAATCACAGTAAACAATGGTAAATCATACTAGAATGTAGTATATCATGGTAAATCATGCTAGAATATGGTAAATCAAGGTAAACTAAGATAAAATCATGGTAAACTATGTAAATCATGCTAGAATCATAGTAAATAATACTAGAATGTGGTAAATTATTGTGGGAGGAGCCTATTTTACTAAAATGGCTATAACTCAAGAAGTAAATGAGATATCTTCACCAAACTCAGTACACATGTGTATGGGTTCAATTTGAGGTCACAGTAAACAATTTTATGGAGATCGGTCCATAGATGGCACTATAACTCCTATAAAAAGCTTTAAAACCACATATTTCCTATGGTACATTGCCTGTATTGGCTGTAAATGGTCTTTTATGCCATCTATTATGTCAGTGGTTACATGCTTGCTAAATAAAACTTAATAACTTTTGATGCTTTTGTGCTTAAAGGCCTTAAATGCTTGAACCCCGATAAATGCTGCTTGCAGCTTTAATTATTATTATTATTATTCTTCTGCCGTAAAACGCATCGTGCAGCCCAAACCATAAGAGCTGAAACCTTGAAACTTGGCCAAATGATAGTGCTCAATTTGGGGAAAACCTATCAAAATATGGCCCAGATTGGCCAATAGGTGGTGCTATAATGACCACATTTACTAAATTGGTCATAACTCCTACATAGTTTGTCCTAGAGGCTCAATTTTAGCATCACTGTGATCCCTGGCTCCAGACGAACAACCTGGCTATCTCCAAATCTCGATTTGAGCAAAAAAAAAAATTATATGGCCACTTTTGTCCAAAGCCTACTTTGGCCAACTAGTCCCTGGTTTTTGGTCCAATCAGAACAAGACCAGTCTAGGCCAATTCTCTGGACTCTCTAGATAAATAATTATCGAAAAAAAGTTGAACTTTTGCATTTGCCTGGCTGTAACAGGGTCATTTAGGAAAGTGGAGGGACAAAAAACACTCAAAAGCCTATACAACCTAAGGGAAAACACCAAACTTCACAAAAATCGATGGACATATGTGTCCTAACATGGTGAAGAAGCATGCCAAGTTTCGTGAAGATCGGACAATTTTTATTAGGGGTTCAAGCACGAAGTGCTGAAACCCTATTGTAATTGTACTGATTTTTATTATTATTATTATTATTATTATTCTTCTGCCGTAAAACGCATCGTGCAGCCCAAACCATAAGAGCTGAAACCTTGAAACTTGGCCAAATGATAGTGCTCAATTTGGGGAAAACCTATCAAAATATGGCCCAGATTGGCCAATAGGTGGTGCTATAATGACCACATTTACTAAATTGGTCATAACTCCTACATAGTTTGTCCTAGAGGCTCAATTTTAGCATCACTGTGATCCCTGGCTCCAGACGAACAACCTGGCTATCTCCAAATCTCGATTTGAGCAAAAAAAAAAATTATATGGCCACTTTTGTCCAAAGCCTACTTTGGCCAACTAGTCCCTGGTTTTTGGTCCAATCAGAACAAGACCAGTCTAGGCCAATTCTCTGGACTCTCTAGATAAATAATTATCGAAAAAAAGTTGAACTTTTGCATTTGCCTGGCTGTAACAGGGTCATTTAGGAAAGTGGAGGGACAAAAAACACTCAAAAGCCTATACAACCTAAGGGAAAACACCAAACTTCACAAAAATCGATGGACATATGTGTCCTAACATGGTGAAGAAGCATGCCAAGTTTCGTGAAGATCGGACAATTTTTATTAGGGGTTCAAGCACGAAGTGCTGAAACCCTATTGTAATTGTACTGATTTTTATTATTAGGGGTTCAAGCACGAAGTGCTGAAACCCTATTGTAATTGTCCTGATTTTTAGGGGTTCAAGCACGAAGTGCTGAAACCCTATTGTAATTGTACTGATTTTTATTATTATTATTCTTCTGCCGTAAAACGCATCGTGCAGCCCAAACCGTAAGGGCTAGAGCCTTGAAACTTTGCCAGATGGTAGTACAAAAATCGAGGAGAGGTTATCAAATTATGACGCCGATTGGCCCATAGGTGGCGCTATAGCAACCAAATGCGCGAAACTGCTCATAACTCCTAGACGGTAAGTCATAGACTCAAGTGTCTTATATCATTGGAAAGCTGGACGCCTGACGAAAAAAACGTATATCTCCGATTTTTTTCCGCCATGATAGATTTTCCGCCATTTTGAATTTTATCGAAAACCTACTTTTGCGAACTAGTCCCTGGTTTTTTGCCCGATCGGAACCAAACCAGTGCAGAATTGTTCTCTGGAGTCTGAAGATCTATAATTATCGAAAAAAAGTCGAAATTCCGATTCTTGGTCGCTAGGGGGTGATAAATTAAGGTTGTGGGAGGAGCCTATTTTACTCAAATGGCTATAACTCGAGAAGTAAATGAGATATCTTCACCAAACTTGGCACACATGTTTAAGAGGTCAATTTGAGGTCACATTAAAAAAATTGCGTCGATTGGCCACATGGTGGCGCTATAAACAAAAAAAACATATAGACCCCTGACCGTTTTTCCGAATGACTTGAAATTTGGTATGCAGTGTCTTGGCCCAAGGGCCCATGTAAGTCTAAAAGGATATTGGCGTATCTCGAAAAAAATGGCCGCCATTGGCCAATGAGGTTTGAGCACCGTTAACGAAGTCCGATCGGAGCGAAACTCGGTGGGCACGTTCGGCTCAAGCCCCTAGAGGTCTGTAAGAATTTTGAAAGAAATCGGCCACTAGTTGGCGCTAACGAGTTTTATGGCTCTGTAATCACGTGGTGTTACACTTATCATCACAAAATGCATATCATCTGATAGATCTGCTCATGCTGAACAACTTTGCCTCAAGAACCATCACTGTCAATCAAACTGTTCATTAAATATTCATGAATATGTTAAAAACCTACTTTTGCGAACTAGTCCCTGGTTTTTCGCCCGATCGGAACCAGACCAGTCTAGGACAATTCTCTGGACTCTCTAGATCAATAATTATCGAAAAAAAGTTGAACTTTTGCATTTGGGTGGCTGTAATAGGGTAATTTATAAAAGGGGCGTGGCAAAATACACTAAAATGCCTATAAATCATAAATGAAAACTCAGAACTTCACAAAAATTGGTGAACATATGTGACATAACATCATTAACAAGCATACCAAATTTTATGGAGATCGGACCAAAGGTGGCGCTATAACTGTTAAAAAGCTTTAAAACCATATATTTCCCATGGTAAACTGCCTGTATTGGCTGTAAATGGTCTTTTCCGTCTATCATGTCAGTTGTTAAATGCTTGCTAAATAAAACTTAATGTCTTTTGATGCTTGTGTGCTTAAAGGCCTTAAAGGCCTTAACTGCTTGAACCCCGATAAATGCTGCTTGCAGCTTTAATTATTATTATTATTCTTCTGCCGTAAAACGCATCGTGCAGCCCAAACCGTAAGGGCTAGAGCATTGACACTTTGCCAGATGGTAGTACAAAAATCGAGGAGAGGATATCAAATTATGACCCCGATTGGCCCATAGGTGGCGCTATAGCAACCAAAAGCGCGAAACAGCTCATAACTCATAGACCGTAAGGCGTAGCTTCAAGTGTCTTATATCATTGAAATCCAGAGCTCCTGAAGAAAAAAACGTATATCTCCGATTTCATTTCCGCCATGATAGATTTTTCGCCATTTTGAATTTTGTCAAAAACCTATTTTTGCGAACTAGTCCCTGGTTTTTCGCCCGATCGGAACCAAACCAGTGCAGAATTGTTCTCTGGAGTCTGAAGATCAATAATTATCGAAAAAAAGTTGAAATTTCGATTCATGGTCGCTAAGGAGTGCAAAATTAACGTTGTGGGAGGAGCCTATTTTACTAAAATGGCTATAACTCAAGAAGTAATTAAGTAAACTTCACCAAACTTGGTACACATGTGTAAGAGGTCAATCTGAGGTCACAGTAAAAAAAAGTGCGTCGATTGGCCACAGGGTGGCGCTATAAAAAAAAAAAACGTATAGACAACTGACCGTTTTTCCGAATTACTTGAAATTTGGTAAGCAGTGTCTTGGCCCAAGGGGCCATGTATGTCTAAAAGGATATTGGTGTATCTAGAAAAACATGGCCGCCATTGGCCAATGAGGTTTGAGCACCGTTAACGAAGTCCGATCGGAGCGAAACTCGATGGGCATGTTCGGCTCAAGCCCCTAGAGGTCTGTAAGAATTTTGAAAGAAATCGGCCACTAGTTGGCGCTAACGAGTTTTATGGCTCTGTAATCACGTGGTGTTACATTTATCATCACAAAATGCATATCATCTGATAGATCTCCTCATGCTGAACAACTTTGCCTCAAGAACCATTGCTGTCAATCAAACAGTTCATTAAATATTCATGAATATGTTAAAAACCTACTTTTGCGAACTAGTCCCTGGTTTTTCGCCCGATCGGAACCAGACCAGTCTAGGACAATTCTCTGGACTCTCTAGATAAATAATTATCGAAAAAAAGTTGACCTTTGGCATTTGGGTGGCTGTAATAGGGCAATCTATAAAAGGGGCGTGGCAAAATACACTAAAATGCCTATAAATCATAAATGAAAATTCAGAACTTCACGAAAATTGGTGGGCATATGTGTCATAGCATGGTGAAGAAGCATGCCCAGTTTCGTGAAGATCGGACAATAGGTGGCGCTATAACTGGCAAAAAGGTTGGAAAACCACATATTTCCTATGGTAAATTGCCTGTATTGGCTGTAAATGGATTTTTCCATCAATTATTTCAGTGGTTAAAAGCTTGCTAAATAAAACTTAATGTCTTAAATGCTTATGTGCTTAAAGGCCTTAAATGCTTGAACCCCGATAAATGCTGCTTGCAGCTTTAATTATTATTATTATTTTTCCGCCATAAAACGCATCGTGCAGCCCAAACCGTAAGACCTAGAGACTTGAAACTTTGCCAGATGGTAGTACTATTGCTCGCTACTCAGATACACGGACTCAGCCCAATCGGTCCATAGGTGGCGCTATAGCAATCAAAAGCGCGAAACTGCTCAGAACTCCCAGACCGTAAGGCGTAGCTTCAAGTGTCTTATATCATTGAAATCCAGAGCTCCTGAAGAAAAAAACGTATATCTCCGATTTCATTTCCGCCATGATAGATTTTTCGCCATTTTGAATTTTGTCAAAAACCTATTTTTGCGAACTAGTCCCTGGTTTTTCGCCCGATCGGAACCAAACCAGTGCAGAATTGTTCTCTGGAGTCTGAAGATCAATAATTATCGAAAAAAAGTTGAAATTTCGATTCATGGTCGCTAAGGAGTGCAAAATTAACGTTGTGGGAGGAGCCTATTTTACTAAAATGGCTATAACTCAAGAAGTAATTAAGTAAACTTCACCAAACTTGGTACACATGTGTAAGAGGTCAATCTGAGGTCACAGTAAAAAAAAGTGCGTCGATTGGCCACAGGGTGGCGCTATAAAAAAAAAAAACGTATAGACAACTGACCGTTTTTCCGAATTACTTGAAATTTGGTAAGCAGTGTCTTGGCCCAAGGGGCCATGTATGTCTAAAAGGATATTGGTGTATCTAGAAAAACATGGCCGCCATTGGCCAATGAGGTTTGAGCACCGTTAACGAAGTCCGATCGGAGCGAAACTCGATGGGCATGTTCGGCTCAAGCCCCTAGAGGTCTGTAAGAATTTTGAAAGAAATCGGCCACTAGTTGGCGCTAACGAGTTTTATGGCTCTGTAATCACGTGGTGTTACACTTATCATCACAAAATGCATATCATCTGATAGATCTCCTCATGCTGAACAACTTTGCCTCAAGAACCATTGCTGTCAATCAAACAGTTCATTAAATATTCATGAATATGTTAAAAACCTACTTTTGCGAACTAGTCCCTGGTTTTTCGCCCGATCGGAACCAGACCAGTCTAGGACAATTCTCTGGACTCTCTAGATAAATAATTATCGAAAAAAAGTTGACCTTTGGCATTTGGGTGGCTGTAATAGGGCAATCTATAAAAGGGACGTGGCAAAATACACTAAAATGCCTATAAATCATAAATGAAAATTCAGAACTTCACGAAAATTGGTGGGCATATGTGTCATAGCATGGTGAAGAAGCATGCCCAGTTTCGTGAAGATCGGACAATAGGTGGCGCTATAACTGGCAAAAAGGTTGGAAAACCACATATTTCCTATGGTAAATTGCCTGTATTGGCTGTAAATGGATTTTTCCATCAATTATTTCAGTGGTTAAAAGCTTGCTAAATAAAACTTAATGTCTTAAATGCTTATGTGCTTAAAGGCCTTAAATGCTTGAACCCCGATAAATGCTGCTTGCAGCTTTAATTATTATTATTATTATTATTATTATTCCGCCGTAAAACGCATCGTGCAGCCCAAACCGTAAGACCAGGAACCTTGAAACTTTGCCATATGGTAGTACAAAAATCGAGGAGAGGTTATCAAATTATGACCTCGATTGGCCCATAGGTGGCGCTATAGCGACCAAAAGCGCGAAACTGCTCATAACTCCTAGACCGTATGTCGTAGGCTCAAGTGTCTTATATCGTTGGAAAGCTTAACGACTAAAGGTCAAAACGTATATCTCCGATTTCATTTCTGGTATGTAAATTTTCCGCCATTTTGAATTATGTCAAAAACCTACTTTTGCGAACTAGTCCCTGGTTTTTTGTCCGATCGGAACCAAACCAGTGCAGAAATGTTCTCTGGAGTCTGAATATCAATAATTATCGAAAAAAAGTTGAAATTTTGATTCATGGTCGATAGGGAGCGCTAATTGAACATTGTAGGAGGAGCCTATTTTACTAAAATGGCTATAACTCGAGAAGTAAATGAGATATCTTCACCAAACTTGGTACACATGTGTATGAGTTCAATCTGGGGTCACAGTAAATAAATCTCGACGATTGAACAATAGGTGGCGCTATAACATGAAAAAAACATGAAAAGGGCTATAACCACCTGACCGTTAGTCCAAATGACTTGAAAATTGGTATGCAGTGTCTTGGTCCAAGGTGCCATGTATGTCTATGAGGACATTAGCGTATCTCAAAAAACATGGCCGCCATCGGCCAATGAAGTTTGAGCATCTATTAGACAAGGTTAACGGAGGCCGATCGGAACAAAACTCGGTAGGCATGTTCAAATCATGGCTCTAGAGGTCTGTAAGAATTTTGAAAGAAATCAGCCACTAGTTGGCGCTAGCGAAATTTTTGGTTTGTTAAATAAAACTTAATAACTTTTGATGCTTTTGTGCTTAAATGCCTTAAAGGCCTTAACTGCTTGAACCCCGATAAATGCTGCTTGCAGCTTTAATTATTATTATTATTATTATTATTTTCCCCTAAAACGCATCGTGCAGACCAAACCGTAAGAGCTGGAACCTTGAAACTTGGCCAAATGGTAGTCCTCAATTTGGGGAGAACCTATCAAAGTATGACCCCAATTGGCCCATAGGTGGCGCTATAGCAACCAAAAGCGCGAAACTACTCATAACTCCTAGACCGTATGTCGTAGACTCAAGTGTCTTATATCTTTGGAAAGCTGGTCTCATGAAGGTCAAAACGTATATCTCCGATTTCATTTCCGGTATGCAAATTTTCCGCCATTTTGAATTATGTCAAAAACCTACTTTTGCGAACTAGTCCCTGTTTTTTTCTCCGATCGGAACCAAACCAGTACAGAAATGTTCTCTGGAGTCTGCTTATCAATAATTATCGAAAAAAAGTCGAAATTCCGATTCCTGGTCGCTAGGGGGTGATAAATTAGTGTTGTGGGAGGAGCCTATTTTACTAAAATGGCTATAACTCGAGATGTAAATGAGATATCTTCACCAATCTTGGTACACATGTGTATGAGTTCAATCTGAGATCACAGTAAAAAAATCGTGACAATTGAACACTAGGTGGCGCTATAACATGAAAAAAACATGAAAAGGGCTATAACCACCTGACCGTTAGTCCGATTGACTTGAAAATTGGTATGCAGTGTCTTGGTCCAAGGTGCCATGTATGTCTATGAGGACATTGGCGTATCTCAAAAAACATGGCCGCCATCGACCAATGAAATTTGAGCACCTATTAGACAAGGTTAACGGTGGCCAATCGGAATGAAACTCGATGGGCATGTTCGACTCATGGCCCTAGAGGTCTGTAAGAGTTTTGAAAGAAATCGGCCACTAGTTGGCGCTAACGAGTTTTATGGCTCTGTAATCACGTCGTGTAAAACTTAACAACTTTTGATGCTTTTGTGCTTAAATGCATTAAAGGCCTTAACTGCTTGAACCCCGATAAATGCTGCTTGCAGCTTTAATTAGGGGTTCAAGCACGAAGTGCTGAAACCCTATTGTAATTGTCCTGATTTTTAGGGGTTCAAGCACGAAGTGCTGAACACCTATTGTATTTGTAAAGATTTTTAGGGGTTCAAGCACGAAGTGCTGAAACCCTATTGTAATTGTACTGATTTTTAGGGGTTCAAGCACGAAGTGCTGAAACCCTATTGTAATTGTACTGATTTTTATTATTATTATTAGGGGTTCAAGCACGAAGTGCTGAAACCCTATTGTAATTGTACTGATTTTTATTATTATTATTATTATTATTCCGCCGTAAAACGCATCGTGCAGCCCAAACCGTAAGAGCTGGAACTTTGAAACTTTGCCATATGGTAGTACAAAAATCGAGGAGAGGTTATCAAATTATGACCTCGAATGGCCCATAGGTGGCGCTATAGAAACCAAAAGCGCGAAACTGCTCATAACTCCTAGACCGTATGTCGTAGACTCAAGTGTCTTATATCATTGGAAAGCTGGATGCCTGACGAACAAAACGTATATCTCCGATTTCATTTCCGCCATGATAGATTTTCCGCCATTTTGAATTTTGTCAAAAACCTACTTTTGCGAACTAGTCCCTGGTTTTTTGCCCGATCGGAACCAAACCAGTGCAGAAATGTTCTCTGGAGTCTGAATATCAATAATTATCGAAAAAAAGTTGAAATTTCCATTCACGGTCGCTAAGGGGCGCCCAAATGTATGTTGTGGGAGGAGCCTATTTTACTAAAACGGCTATAACTCCAGAAGTAAATGAGGTATCTTCACCAAACTCGGTACACATGTGTAAGAGGTCAATTTGAGGTCACAGTAAAAAAACCGCGGCGAATGGCCACATGGTGGCGCTATAACATGAAAAAAACATAAAACGGCCCATAACCACCTGACCGTTAGTCCGATTGACTTGAAAATTGGTATGCAGTGTCTTGGTCCAAGGTGCCATGTATGTCTATGAGGACATTGGTGTATCTCAAAAAACATGGCCGCCATCGGCCAATGAAGTTTGAGCACCTATAAGACAAGGTTAACGGACGTCGATCGGAACGAAACTCGATGGGCATGTTCGACTCATGGCCCTAGAGGTCTGTAAGAATTTTGAAAGAAATCGGCCACTAGTTGGCGCTAACGAGTTTTTTGGCTCTGTAATTACGTGGTGTTACACTTATCGTCATAAAATGCATATCATTTGATAGATCTGCTCATGCTCAACAACTTTGCCTCAAGAACCACTAATGTCAATCAAACCATTAATTAATTATTCATGAATATGTTAAAAACCTACTTTTGCGAACTAGTCCCTGGTTTTTCGCCCGATCGGAACCAGACCAGTCTAGGACAATTCTCTGGACTCTCTAGATCAATAATTATCGAAAAAAAGTTTAACTTTTGCATTTGGGTGGCTGTAATAGGGTAATTTATAAAAGGGGCGTGGCAAAATACACTAAAATGCCTATAAATCATAAATGAAAACTCAGAACTTCACAAAAATTGGTGAGCATATGTGACATAACATCATTAACAAGCATGCCAAATTTTATGGAGATCGGACCAAAGGTGGCGCTATAACTGTTAAAAAGCTTTAAAACCATATATTACCTATGGTAAATTGCCTGCATTGGCTGTAAATGGTCTTTTTCATCTATAATGTCAGTGTTTACATGCTTGCTAAATACATTTTAATAACTTTTGATGCTTTTGTGCTTATAAACCTTAAAGGCCTTAACAGCTTGAACCCCGATAAATGCTGCTTGCAGCTTTAATTAGGGGTTCAAGCACGAAGTGCTGAAACCCTATTGTAATTGTACTGATTTTTAGGGGTTCAAGCACGAAGTGCTGAAACCCTATTGTAATTGTCCTGATTTTTATTATTATTATTTTTCCGCCATAAAACACATCGTGCAGCCCAAACCGTAAGACCTAGAGACTTGAAACTTTGCCAGATAGTAGTACTATTGCTCGCTACTCAGATACACGGACTCAGCCCAATCGGCCCATAGGTGGCGCTATAGCAATCAAAAGCGCGAAACTGCTCAGAACTCCCAGACCGTAAGGCGTAGCTTCAAGTGTCTTATATCATTGAAATCCAGAGCTCCTGAAGAAAAAAACGTATATCTCCGATTTCATTTCCGCCATGATAGATTTTTCGCCATTTTGAATTTTGTCAAAAACCTATTTTTGCAAACTAGTCCCTGGTTTTTCGCCCGATCGGAACCAAACCAGTGCAGAATTGTTCTCTGGCGTCTGAAGATCAATAATTATCGAAAAAAAGTTGAAATTTCGATTCATGGTCGCTAGGGGGTCCAAAATTAACGTTGTGGGAGGAGCCAATTTTACTAAAATGGCTATAACTCAAGAAGTAATTAAGTAAACTTCACCAAACTTGGTACACATGTGTAAGAGGTCAATCTGAGGTCACAGTAAAAAAAAGTGCGTCGATTGGCCACAGGGTGGCGCTATAAAAAAAAAAAAACGTATAGACAACTGACCGTTTTTCTGAATTACTTGAAATTTGGTAAGCAGTGTCTTGGCCCAAGGGGCCATGTATGTCTAAAAGGATATTGGTGTATCTCGAAAAACATGGCCGCCATTGGCCAATGAGGTTTGAGCACCGTTAACGAAGTCCGATCGGAGCGAAACTCGGTGGGCATGTTCGGCTCAAGCCCCTAGAGGTCTGTAAGAATTTTGAAAGAAATCGGCCACTAGTTGGCGCTAACGAGTTTTAAGGCTCTGTAATCACGTGGTGTTACACTTATTGTCACAAAATGCATATCATTTGATAGATCTCCTCATGCTGAACAACTTTGCCTCAAAAACCATTGCTGTCAATCAAACAGTTCATTAAATATTCATGAATATGTTAAAAACCTACTTTTGCGAACTAGTCCCTGGTTTTTCGCCCGATCGGAACCAGACCAGTCTAGGACAATTCTCTGGACTCTCTAGATAAATAATTATCAAAAAAAAGTTGAACTTTTGCATTTGCCTGGCTGTAACAGGCTCATTTAGGAAAGGGGAGGGACAAAAAAACACTCAAAAGCCTATACAACCTAAGGGAAAACCCCAAACTTCACAAAAATCGATGAGCATATGTGTCCTAACATGGTGAAGAAGCATGCCAAGTTTCGTGAAGATCGGACAATTTTTATTAGGGGTTCAAGCACGAAGTGCTGAAACCCTATTGTAATTGTACTGATTTTTATTATTATTATTATTATTATTAGGGGTTCAAGCACGAAGTGCTGAAACCCTATTGTAATTGTACTGATTTTTAGGGGTTCAAGCACGAAGTGCTGAAACCCTATTGTAATTGTACTGATTAGGGGTTCAAGCACGAAGTGCTGAACACCTATTGTTATTGTAAGGATTTTTATTATTATTATTTTCCCCTAAAACATGCAGCCCAAACCGTAAATGCTGGAGACTTGAAACTCAGCCAAATGGTAGTCCTCAATTTGGGGAGAACCTATCAAAGTATGACAACGATTGGCCAATAGGTGGCGCTACAGCAAGCAAAAGTATGAAATCAGCCATAACTCCTAGACCGTTTGTCATAGACTCAAGTATCTTATATCACTGTAATCCTTGGCTCAAGACGGACAAAATGTATATCTCCGATTTCATTTCCGCCTGGAAAAATTTTCCGCCATTTTGAATTTTGTCCAAAACCTACTTTTGCGAACTAGTCCCTGGTTTTTTGCCTGATCGGAACCAAAAAAGTGCATACATGTTCTCTGGAGTCTGGTTATCAATAATTATCGAAAAAAAGTTGAAATTTCGATCCACGGTTGCTAAGGGGCGTCAAAACGTTTGCAGGAGGCGGAGCTCATTTTACTAAAATGGCTATAACTCGTGAACGAAATGAGATATTTTCACCAAACTCGGTACACATGTGTAAGAGGTCAATCTGAGGTCACAGTAAAAAAATAGCGGCGATTGGCCACATGGTGGCGCTATAACATGAAAAAAACATAAAACAGGCTATAACCACCTGACCGTTAGTCCGATTGACTTGAAAATTGGTATGCAGTGTCTTGGTCCAAGGTGTCATGTATGTCTATGAGGACATTGGTGTATCTCAAAAAACATGGCCGCCATCAGCCAATGAAGTTTGAGCACCTATTAGACAAGGTTAACGGTGGCTGATTGAAACAAAACTCAGTGGGCATGTTCGACTCATGGCCCTAGAGGTCTGTAAGAATTTTGAAAGAAATCGACCACTAGTTGGCGCTAACAAGGTTTACGCCCTCTGTAATCACGTGGTGTTGCACACATCAACACAATATGCATATCATTTGATAGATCTGCTCATGCTGAACAACTTTGCCTCAAGAGCCACTGCTGTCAATCAAACCGTTCATTAAATATTCACAAACATGTTAAAAACCTACTTTTGCGAACTAGTCCCTGGTTTTTCGCCCGATCAGAACCAGACCAGTCTAGGGCAATTCTCTGGACTCTCTAGATCAATAATTATCGAAAAAAAGTTGAACTTTTGCATTTGGATGGCTGTAATAGGGTCATTTAGAAAATGGGCGTGGCAAAATACACTAAAAAGCCTATAAATCCTTAATAAAAACTCAGAACTTCACAAAAATTGATGAGCATATGTGACATAACATGCTAAAGAAGCATGGCAATTTTTATGGAGATCGGACCATAGGTGGCGCTATAACTGTTAAAAAGCTTTAAAACCATATATTTCCCATGGTAAACTACCTGTATTGGCTGTAAATGGTCTTTTCCGTCTATTATGTCATGCTTGCTAAATAAAACGTAATAACTTTTGATGCTTTTGTGCTTAAAGGCCTTAATTGCTTGAACCCCGCTAAATGCTGCTTGCAGCTTTAATTAGGGGTTCAAGCACGAAGTGCTGAAACCCTATTGTAATTGTACTGATTTTTATTAGGGGTTCAAGCACGAAGTGCTGAAACCCTATTGTAATTGTACTGATTTTTATTATTATTATTATTATTATTATTATTATTCTTCCGCCGTAAAACGCATCGTGCAGCCCAAACCGTAAGTGCTAGAGACTTGAAACTTGGCCAGATGGTAGTACAAAAATCGAGGAGAGGTTATCAAATTATGACGCTGATTGGCCCATAGGTGGCGCTATAGCAACCAAAAGCGTGAAACTGGTCATAACTCCTAGACGATAAGTCATAGACTCAAGTGTCTTATATCATTGGAAAGCTGGACGCCTGACGAACAAAACGTATATCTCCGATTTTATTTCCGTCATGATAGATTTTCCGCCATTTTGAATTTTGTCAAAAACCTACTTTTGCAAACTAGTCCCTGGTTTTTCGTCCGATCGGAACCAAACCAGAGCAGAATTGTTCTCTGGAGTCTGAAGATCAATAATTGTCGAAAAAAAGTCGAAATTCCGATTCCTGGTCGCTAGGGGGTGATAAATTAAGGTTGTGGGAGGAGCCTATTTTACTAAAATGGCTATAACTCGAGAAGTAAATGAGATATCTTCACCAAACTTGGCACACATGTTTAAGAGGTCAATCTGAGGTCACAGTAAAAAAATTGCGTCGATTGGCCACATGGTGGCGCTATAAACAAAAAAAAACATATAGACACCTGACCGTTTTTCCGAATTACTTGAAATTTGGTATGCAGTGTCTTGGCCCAAGGGGCCACCTATGTCTAAAAGGATATTGGCGTATCTCGAAAAACATGGCCGCCATTGGCCAATGAGGTTTGAGCACCGTTAACGAAGTCCGATCGGAGCGAAACTCGGTGGGCATGTTCGGCTCAAGCCCCTAGAGTTCTGTAAGAATTTTGAAAGAAATCGGCCACTAGTTGGCGCTAACGAGTTTTATGGCTCTGTAATCACGTGGTGTTACACTGATCATCACAAAATGCATATCATCTTATAGATCTGCTCATGCTGAACAACTTTGCCTCAAGAACCATTGCTGTCAATCAAACACTTAATTAAATATTCATGAATATGTTAAAAACCTACTTTTGCGAACTAGTCCCTGGTTTTTCGCCCGATCGGAACCAGACCAGTCTAGGACAATTCTCTGGACTCTCTAGATCAATAATTATTGAAAAAAAGTTTAACTTTTGCATTTGGGTGGCTGTAATAGGGTAATTTATAAAAGGGGCGTGGCAAAATACACTGAAATGCCTATAAATCATAAATGAAAACTCAGAACTTCACAAAAATTGGTGAGCATATGTGACATAACATCATTAACAAGCATGCCAAATTTTATGGAGATCGGACCAAAGGTGGCGCTATAACTGTTAAAAAGCTTTAAAACCATATATTTCCCATGGTAAACTGCCTGTATTGGCTGTAAATGGTCTTTTCCGTCTATTATGTCAGTTGTTAAATGCTTTCTAAATAAAACTTAATGTCTTTTGATGCTTGTGTGCTTAAAGGCCTTAACTGCTTGAACCCCGATAAATGCTGCTTGCAGCTTTAATTAGGGGTTCAAGCATGAAATGCTGAAACCCTATTGTTATTGTAAGGATTTTTATTATTATTATTATTTTCCCCTAAAACGCATCGTGCAGACCAAACCGTAAGAGCTGGAACCTTGAAAGTTGGCCAAATGATAGTGCTCAATTTGGGGAGAACCTATCAAAATATGGCCCAGATTGGCCAATAGGTGGTGCTATAATGACCACATTTACTAAATTGGTCATAACTCATACATAGTTTGTCCTAGAGGCTCAAATTTAGCATCACTGTGATCCCTGGCTCCAGACGAACAACATGGCTATCTCCAAATCCCGATTTGAGCAAAAAAAAAATTTATATGGCCACTTTTGTCCAAAGCCTACTTTGGCAAACTAGTCCCTGGTTTTTGGTCCAATCAGAACAAGACCAGTCTAGGACAATTCTCTGGACTCTCTAGATAAATAATTATCGAAAAAAAGTTGAACTTTTGCATTTGCCTGGCTGTAACAGGGTCATTTAGGAAAGTGGAGGGACAAAAAACACTCAAAAGCCTATACAACCTAAGGGAAAACACCAAACTTCACAAAAATCGATGGACATATGTGTCCTAACATGGTGAAGAAGCATGCCAAGTTTCGTGAAGATCGGACAATAGGTGGCGCTATAACTGGCAAAAACGTCTCTTCTTATTAGGGGTTCAAGCATGAAATGCTGAAACCCTATTGTTATTGTAAGGATTTTTATTATTATTATTATTTTCCCCTAAAACGCATCGTGCAGACCAAACCGTAAGAGCTGGAACCTTGAAAGTTGGCCAAATGATAGTGCTCAATTTGGGGAGAACCTATCAAAATATGGCCCAGATTGGCCAATAGGTGGTGCTATAATGACCACATTTACTAAATTGGTCATAACTCATACATAGTTTGTCCTAGAGGCTCAAATTTAGCATCACTGTGATCCCTGGCTCCAGACGAACAACATGGCTATCTCCAAATCCCGATTTGAGCAAAAAAAAAATTTATATGGCCACTTTTGTCCAAAGCCTACTTTGGCAAACTAGTCCCTGGTTTTTGGTCCAATCAGAACAAGACCAGTCTAGGACAATTCTCTGGACTCTCTAGATAAATAATTATCGAAAAAAAGTTGAACTTTTGCATTTGCCTGGCTGTAACAGGGTCATTTAGGAAAGTGGAGGGACAAAAAACACTCAAAAGCCTATACAACCTAAGGGAAAACACCAAACTTCACAAAAATCGATGGACATATGTGTCCTAACATGGTGAAGAAGCATGCCAAGTTTCGTGAAGATCGGACAATAGGTGGCGCTATAACTGGCAAAAACGTCTCTTCTTATTAGGGGTTCAAGCATGAAATGCTGAAACCCTATTGTTATTGTAAGGATTTTTATTATTATTATTATTTTCCCCTAAAACGCATCGTGCAGACCAAACCGTAAGAGCTGGAACCTTGAAAGTTGGCCAAATGATAGTGCTCAATTTGGGGAGAACCTATCAAAATATGGCCCAGATTGGCCAATAGGTGGTGCTATAATGACCACATTTACTAAATTGGTCATAACTCATACATAGTTTGTCCTAGAGGCTCAAATTTAGCATCACTGTGATCCCTGGCTCCAGACGAACAACATGGCTATCTCCAAATCCCGATTTGAGCAAAAAAAAAATTTATATGGCCACTTTTGTCCAAAGCCTACTTTGGCAAACTAGTCCCTGGTTTTTGGTCCAATCAGAACAAGACCAGTCTAGGACAATTCTCTGGACTCTCTAGATAAATAATTATCGAAAAAAAGTTGAACTTTTGCATTTGCCTGGCTGTAACAGGGTCATTTAGGAAAGTGGAGGGACAAAAAACACTCAAAAGCCTATACAACCTAAGGGAAAACACCAAACTTCACAAAAATCGATGGACATATGTGTCCTAACATGGTGAAGAAGCATGCCAAGTTTCGTGAAGATCGGACAATAGGTGGCGCTATAACTGGCAAAAACGTCTCTTCTTATTAGGGGTTCAAGCATGAAATGCTGAAACCCTATTGTTATTGTAAGGATTTTTATTAGGGGTTCAAGCATGAAATGCTGAAACCCTATTGTAATTGTAAGGATTCGTAAAACGCATCGTGCAGGACAAACCGTAAGGCCTAGAGACGTGAAACCTGGCCAGATGGTAGGCCTCAATTTGGGGACAACCTATCAGAGTATGACCCCAATTGGCCGATAGGTGGCGCTACAGCAACCAAAAGTACTAAATCGCTCACAACTCTTAGACCGTTTGTCCCAGGATCAAGTGTCTTATATCGTTGGAATCCTTGGCTCAAGTCGGACAAAATGGCTATCTCCGATTTGGATGTAGGCAGGGAACATTTTCTGCTATGTCGGATTTTGTCCAAAACCTACTTTGGCAAACTAGTCCCTGGTTTTTGGTCCAATCAGAACAAGACCAGTCTAGGACAATTCTCTGGACTCTCTAGATAAATAATTATCGAAAAAAAGTTGAACTTTTGCATTTGCCTGGCTGTAACAGGGTCATTTAGGAAAGTGGAGGGACAAAAAACACTCAAAAGCCTATACAACCTAAGGGAAAACACCAAACTTCACAAAAATCGATGGACATATGTGTCCTAACATGGTGAAGAAGCATGCCAAGTTTCGTGAAGATCGGACAATTTTTATTAGGGGTTCAAGCACGAAGTGCTGAAACCCTATTGTAATTGTACTGATTTTTATTATTATTATTATTATTATTATTCTTCTGCCGTAAAACGCATCGTGCAGCCCAAACCATAAGAGCTGAAACCTTGAAACTTGGCCAAATGATAGTGCTCAATTTGGGGAAAACCTATCAAAATATGGCCCAGATTGGCCAATAGGTGGTGCTATAATGACCACATTTACTAAATTGGTCATAACTCCTACATAGTTTGTCCTAGAGGCTCAATTTTAGCATCACTGTGATCCCTGGCTCCAGACGAACAACCTGGCTATCTCCAAATCTCGATTTGAGCAAAAAAAAAAATTATATGGCCACTTTTGTCCAAAGCCTACTTTGGCCAACTAGTCCCTGGTTTTTGGTCCAATCAGAACAAGACCAGTCTAGGCCAATTCTCTGGACTCTCTAGATAAATAATTATCGAAAAAAAGTTGAACTTTTGCATTTGCCTGGCTGTAACAGGGTCATTTAGGAAAGTGGAGGGACAAAAAACACTCAAAAGCCTATACAACCTAAGGGAAAACACCAAACTTCACAAAAATCGATGGACATATGTGTCCTAACATGGTGAAGAAGCATGCCAAGTTTCGTGAAGATCGGACAATTTTTATTAGGGGTTCAAGCACGAAGTGCTGAAACCCTATTGTAATTGTACTGATTTTTATTATTATTATTATTATTATTATTCTTCTGCCGTAAAACGCATCGTGCAGCCCAAACCATAAGAGCTGAAACCTTGAAACTTGGCCAAATGATAGTGCTCAATTTGGGGAAAACCTATCAAAATATGGCCCAGATTGGCCAATAGGTGGTGCTATAATGACCACATTTACTAAATTGGTCATAACTCCTACATAGTTTGTCCTAGAGGCTCAATTTTAGCATCACTGTGATCCCTGGCTCCAGACGAACAACCTGGCTATCTCCAAATCTCGATTTGAGCAAAAAAAAAAATTATATGGCCACTTTTGTCCAAAGCCTACTTTGGCCAACTAGTCCCTGGTTTTTGGTCCAATCAGAACAAGACCAGTCTAGGCCAATTCTCTGGACTCTCTAGATAAATAATTATCGAAAAAAAGTTGAACTTTTGCATTTGCCTGGCTGTAACAGGGTCATTTAGGAAAGTGGAGGGACAAAAAACACTCAAAAGCCTATACAACCTAAGGGAAAACACCAAACTTCACAAAAATCGATGGACATATGTGTCCTAACATGGTGAAGAAGCATGCCAAGTTTCGTGAAGATCGGACAATTTTTATTAGGGGTTCAAGCACGAAGTGCTGAAACCCTATTGTAATTGTACTGATTTTTATTATTAGGGGTTCAAGCACGAAGTGCTGAAACCCTATTGTAATTGTCCTGATTTTTAGGGGTTCAAGCACGAAGTGCTGAAACCCTATTGTAATTGTACTGATTTTTATTATTATTATTCTTCTGCCGTAAAACGCATCGTGCAGCCCAAACCGTAAGGGCTAGAGCCTTGAAACTTTGCCAGATGGTAGTACAAAAATCGAGGAGAGGTTATCAAATTATGACGCCGATTGGCCCATAGGTGGCGCTATAGCAACCAAATGCGCGAAACTGCTCATAACTCCTAGACGGTAAGTCATAGACTCAAGTGTCTTATATCATTGGAAAGCTGGACGCCTGACGAAAAAAACGTATATCTCCGATTTTTTTCCGCCATGATAGATTTTCCGCCATTTTGAATTTTATCGAAAACCTACTTTTGCGAACTAGTCCCTGGTTTTTTGCCCGATCGGAACCAAACCAGTGCAGAATTGTTCTCTGGAGTCTGAAGATCTATAATTATCGAAAAAAAGTCGAAATTCCGATTCTTGGTCGCTAGGGGGTGATAAATTAAGGTTGTGGGAGGAGCCTATTTTACTCAAATGGCTATAACTCGAGAAGTAAATGAGATATCTTCACCAAACTTGGCACACATGTTTAAGAGGTCAATTTGAGGTCACATTAAAAAAATTGCGTCGATTGGCCACATGGTGGCGCTATAAACAAAAAAAACATATAGACCCCTGACCGTTTTTCCGAATGACTTGAAATTTGGTATGCAGTGTCTTGGCCCAAGGGCCCATGTAAGTCTAAAAGGATATTGGCGTATCTCGAAAAAAATGGCCGCCATTGGCCAATGAGGTTTGAGCACCGTTAACGAAGTCCGATCGGAGCGAAACTCGGTGGGCACGTTCGGCTCAAGCCCCTAGAGGTCTGTAAGAATTTTGAAAGAAATCGGCCACTAGTTGGCGCTAACGAGTTTTATGGCTCTGTAATCACGTGGTGTTACACTTATCATCACAAAATGCATATCATCTGATAGATCTGCTCATGCTGAACAACTTTGCCTCAAGAACCATCACTGTCAATCAAACTGTTCATTAAATATTCATGAATATGTTAAAAACCTACTTTTGCGAACTAGTCCCTGGTTTTTCGCCCGATCGGAACCAGACCAGTCTAGGACAATTCTCTGGACTCTCTAGATCAATAATTATCGAAAAAAAGTTGAACTTTTGCATTTGGGTGGCTGTAATAGGGTAATTTATAAAAGGGGCGTGGCAAAATACACTAAAATGCCTATAAATCATAAATGAAAACTCAGAACTTCACAAAAATTGGTGAACATATGTGACATAACATCATTAACAAGCATACCAAATTTTATGGAGATCGGACCAAAGGTGGCGCTATAACTGTTAAAAAGCTTTAAAACCATATATTTCCCATGGTAAACTGCCTGTATTGGCTGTAAATGGTCTTTTCCGTCTATCATGTCAGTTGTTAAATGCTTGCTAAATAAAACTTAATGTCTTTTGATGCTTGTGTGCTTAAAGGCCTTAAAGGCCTTAACTGCTTGAACCCCGATAAATGCTGCTTGCAGCTTTAATTATTATTATTATTCTTCTGCCGTAAAACGCATCGTGCAGCCCAAACCGTAAGGGCTAGAGCATTGACACTTTGCCAGATGGTAGTACAAAAATCGAGGAGAGGATATCAAATTATGACCCCGATTGGCCCATAGGTGGCGCTATAGCAACCAAAAGCGCGAAACAGCTCATAACTCATAGACCGTAAGGCGTAGCTTCAAGTGTCTTATATCATTGAAATCCAGAGCTCCTGAAGAAAAAAACGTATATCTCCGATTTCATTTCCGCCATGATAGATTTTTCGCCATTTTGAATTTTGTCAAAAACCTATTTTTGCGAACTAGTCCCTGGTTTTTCGCCCGATCGGAACCAAACCAGTGCAGAATTGTTCTCTGGAGTCTGAAGATCAATAATTATCGAAAAAAAGTTGAAATTTCGATTCATGGTCGCTAAGGAGTGCAAAATTAACGTTGTGGGAGGAGCCTATTTTACTAAAATGGCTATAACTCAAGAAGTAATTAAGTAAACTTCACCAAACTTGGTACACATGTGTAAGAGGTCAATCTGAGGTCACAGTAAAAAAAAGTGCGTCGATTGGCCACAGGGTGGCGCTATAAAAAAAAAAAACGTATAGACAACTGACCGTTTTTCCGAATTACTTGAAATTTGGTAAGCAGTGTCTTGGCCCAAGGGGCCATGTATGTCTAAAAGGATATTGGTGTATCTAGAAAAACATGGCCGCCATTGGCCAATGAGGTTTGAGCACCGTTAACGAAGTCCGATCGGAGCGAAACTCGATGGGCATGTTCGGCTCAAGCCCCTAGAGGTCTGTAAGAATTTTGAAAGAAATCGGCCACTAGTTGGCGCTAACGAGTTTTATGGCTCTGTAATCACGTGGTGTTACATTTATCATCACAAAATGCATATCATCTGATAGATCTCCTCATGCTGAACAACTTTGCCTCAAGAACCATTGCTGTCAATCAAACAGTTCATTAAATATTCATGAATATGTTAAAAACCTACTTTTGCGAACTAGTCCCTGGTTTTTCGCCCGATCGGAACCAGACCAGTCTAGGACAATTCTCTGGACTCTCTAGATAAATAATTATCGAAAAAAAGTTGACCTTTGGCATTTGGGTGGCTGTAATAGGGCAATCTATAAAAGGGGCGTGGCAAAATACACTAAAATGCCTATAAATCATAAATGAAAATTCAGAACTTCACGAAAATTGGTGGGCATATGTGTCATAGCATGGTGAAGAAGCATGCCCAGTTTCGTGAAGATCGGACAATAGGTGGCGCTATAACTGGCAAAAAGGTTGGAAAACCACATATTTCCTATGGTAAATTGCCTGTATTGGCTGTAAATGGATTTTTCCATCAATTATTTCAGTGGTTAAAAGCTTGCTAAATAAAACTTAATGTCTTAAATGCTTATGTGCTTAAAGGCCTTAAATGCTTGAACCCCGATAAATGCTGCTTGCAGCTTTAATTATTATTATTATTTTTCCGCCATAAAACGCATCGTGCAGCCCAAACCGTAAGACCTAGAGACTTGAAACTTTGCCAGATGGTAGTACTATTGCTCGCTACTCAGATACACGGACTCAGCCCAATCGGTCCATAGGTGGCGCTATAGCAATCAAAAGCGCGAAACTGCTCAGAACTCCCAGACCGTAAGGCGTAGCTTCAAGTGTCTTATATCATTGAAATCCAGAGCTCCTGAAGAAAAAAACGTATATCTCCGATTTCATTTCCGCCATGATAGATTTTTCGCCATTTTGAATTTTGTCAAAAACCTATTTTTGCGAACTAGTCCCTGGTTTTTCGCCCGATCGGAACCAAACCAGTGCAGAATTGTTCTCTGGAGTCTGAAGATCAATAATTATCGAAAAAAAGTTGAAATTTCGATTCATGGTCGCTAAGGAGTGCAAAATTAACGTTGTGGGAGGAGCCTATTTTACTAAAATGGCTATAACTCAAGAAGTAATTAAGTAAACTTCACCAAACTTGGTACACATGTGTAAGAGGTCAATCTGAGGTCACAGTAAAAAAAAGTGCGTCGATTGGCCACAGGGTGGCGCTATAAAAAAAAAAAACGTATAGACAACTGACCGTTTTTCCGAATTACTTGAAATTTGGTAAGCAGTGTCTTGGCCCAAGGGGCCATGTATGTCTAAAAGGATATTGGTGTATCTAGAAAAACATGGCCGCCATTGGCCAATGAGGTTTGAGCACCGTTAACGAAGTCCGATCGGAGCGAAACTCGATGGGCATGTTCGGCTCAAGCCCCTAGAGGTCTGTAAGAATTTTGAAAGAAATCGGCCACTAGTTGGCGCTAACGAGTTTTATGGCTCTGTAATCACGTGGTGTTACACTTATCATCACAAAATGCATATCATCTGATAGATCTCCTCATGCTGAACAACTTTGCCTCAAGAACCATTGCTGTCAATCAAACAGTTCATTAAATATTCATGAATATGTTAAAAACCTACTTTTGCGAACTAGTCCCTGGTTTTTCGCCCGATCGGAACCAGACCAGTCTAGGACAATTCTCTGGACTCTCTAGATAAATAATTATCGAAAAAAAGTTGACCTTTGGCATTTGGGTGGCTGTAATAGGGCAATCTATAAAAGGGACGTGGCAAAATACACTAAAATGCCTATAAATCATAAATGAAAATTCAGAACTTCACGAAAATTGGTGGGCATATGTGTCATAGCATGGTGAAGAAGCATGCCCAGTTTCGTGAAGATCGGACAATAGGTGGCGCTATAACTGGCAAAAAGGTTGGAAAACCACATATTTCCTATGGTAAATTGCCTGTATTGGCTGTAAATGGATTTTTCCATCAATTATTTCAGTGGTTAAAAGCTTGCTAAATAAAACTTAATGTCTTAAATGCTTATGTGCTTAAAGGCCTTAAATGCTTGAACCCCGATAAATGCTGCTTGCAGCTTTAATTATTATTATTATTATTATTATTATTCCGCCGTAAAACGCATCGTGCAGCCCAAACCGTAAGACCAGGAACCTTGAAACTTTGCCATATGGTAGTACAAAAATCGAGGAGAGGTTATCAAATTATGACCTCGATTGGCCCATAGGTGGCGCTATAGCGACCAAAAGCGCGAAACTGCTCATAACTCCTAGACCGTATGTCGTAGGCTCAAGTGTCTTATATCGTTGGAAAGCTTAACGACTAAAGGTCAAAACGTATATCTCCGATTTCATTTCTGGTATGTAAATTTTCCGCCATTTTGAATTATGTCAAAAACCTACTTTTGCGAACTAGTCCCTGGTTTTTTGTCCGATCGGAACCAAACCAGTGCAGAAATGTTCTCTGGAGTCTGAATATCAATAATTATCGAAAAAAAGTTGAAATTTTGATTCATGGTCGATAGGGAGCGCTAATTGAACATTGTAGGAGGAGCCTATTTTACTAAAATGGCTATAACTCGAGAAGTAAATGAGATATCTTCACCAAACTTGGTACACATGTGTATGAGTTCAATCTGGGGTCACAGTAAATAAATCTCGACGATTGAACAATAGGTGGCGCTATAACATGAAAAAAACATGAAAAGGGCTATAACCACCTGACCGTTAGTCCAAATGACTTGAAAATTGGTATGCAGTGTCTTGGTCCAAGGTGCCATGTATGTCTATGAGGACATTAGCGTATCTCAAAAAACATGGCCGCCATCGGCCAATGAAGTTTGAGCATCTATTAGACAAGGTTAACGGAGGCCGATCGGAACAAAACTCGGTAGGCATGTTCAAATCATGGCTCTAGAGGTCTGTAAGAATTTTGAAAGAAATCAGCCACTAGTTGGCGCTAGCGAAATTTTTGGTTTGTTAAATAAAACTTAATAACTTTTGATGCTTTTGTGCTTAAATGCCTTAAAGGCCTTAACTGCTTGAACCCCGATAAATGCTGCTTGCAGCTTTAATTATTAGGGGTTCAAGCACGAAGTGCTGAAACCCTATTGTAATTGTACTGATTTTTATTATTATTATTATTATTATTATTCTTCCGCCGTAAAACGCATCGTGCAGCCCAAACCGTAAGTGCTAGAGACTTGAAACTTGGCCAGATGGTAGTACAAAAATCGAGGAGAGGTTATCAAATTATGACGCTGATTGGCCCATAGGTGGCGCTATAGCAACCAAAAGCGCGAAACTGGTCATAACTCCTAGACGATAAGTCATAGACTCAAGTGTCTTATATCATTGGAAAGCTGGACGCCTGACGAACAAAACGTATATCTCCGATTTTATTTCCGTCATGATAGATTTTCTGCCATTTTGAATTTTGTCAAAAACCTACTTTTGCAAACTAGTCCCTGGTTTTTCGTCCGATCGGAACCAAACCAGAGCAGAATTGTTCTCTGAAGTCTGAAGATCAATAATTATCGAAAAAAAGTCGGAATTCCGATTCCTGGTCGCTAGGGGGTGATAAATTAAGGTTGTGGGAGGAGCCTATTTTACTAAAATGGCTATAACTCGAGAAGTAAATGAGATATCTTCACCAAACTTGGCACACATGTTTAAGAGGTCAATCTGAGGTCACAGTAAAAAAATGCGTCGATTGGCCACATGGTGGCGCTATAAACAAAAAAAAAACATATAGACACCTGACCGTTTTTCCGAATGACTTGAAATTTGGTATGCAGTGTCTTGGCCCAAGGGGCCACCTATGTCTAAAAGGATATTGGCGTATCTCGAAAAACATGGCCGCCATTGGCCAATGAGGTTTGAGCACCGTTAACGAAGTCCGATCGGAGCGAAACTCGGTGGGCATGTTCGGCTCAAGCCCCTAGAGGCCTGTAAGAATTTTGAAAGAAATCGGCCACTAGTTGGCGCTAACGAGTTTTATGGCTCTGTAATCACGTGGTGTTACACTGATCATCACAAAATGCATATCATCTTATAGATCTGCTCATGCTGAACAACTTTGCCTCAAGAACCATTGCTGTCAATCAAACACTTAATTAAATATTCATGAATATGTTAAAAACCTACTTTTGCGAACTAGTCCCTGGTTTTTCGCCCGATCGGAACCAGACCAGTCTAGGACAATTCTCTGGACTCTCTAGAACAATAATTATTGAAAAAAAGTTTAACTTTTGCATTTGGGTGGCTGTAATAGGGTAATTTATAAAAGGGGCGTGGCAAAATACACTAAAATGCCTATAAATCATAAATGAAAACTCAGAACTTCACAAAAATTGGTGAGCATATGTGACATAACATCATTAACAAGCATGCCAAATTTTATGGAGATCGGACCAAAGGTGGCGCTATAACTGTTAAAAAGCTTTAAAACCATATATTTTCCATGGTAAACTGCCTGTATTGGCTGTAAATGGTCTTTTCCGTCTATTATGTCAGTTGTTAAATGCTTTCTAAATAAAACTTAATGTCTTTTGATGCTTGTGTGCTTAAAGGCCTTAAAGGCGTTAACTGCTTGAACCCCGATAAATGCTGCTTGCAGCTTTAATTATTATTATTATTATTATTTTCCCCTAAAACGCATCGTGCAGACCAAACCGTAAGAGCTGGAACCTTGAAACTTGGCCAAATGGTAGTCCTCAATTTGGGGAGAACCTATCAAAGTATGACCCCAATTGGCCCATAGGTGGCGCTATAGCAACCAAAAGCGCGAAACTACTCATAACTCCTAGACCGTATGTCGTAGACTCAAGTGTCTTATATCTTTGGAAAGCTGGTCTCATGAAGGTCAAAACGTATATCTCCGATTTCATTTCCGGTATGCAAATTTTCCGCCATTTTGAATTATGTCAAAAACCTACTTTTGCGAACTAGTCCCTGTTTTTTTCTCCGATCGGAACCAAACCAGTACAGAAATGTTCTCTGGAGTCTGCTTATCAATAATTATCGAAAAAAAGTCGAAATTCCGATTCCTGGTCGCTAGGGGGTGATAAATTAGTGTTGTGGGAGGAGCCTATTTTACTAAAATGGCTATAACTCGAGATGTAAATGAGATATCTTCACCAATCTTGGTACACATGTGTATGAGTTCAATCTGAGATCACAGTAAAAAAATCGTGACAATTGAACACTAGGTGGCGCTATAACATGAAAAAAACATGAAAAGGGCTATAACCACCTGACCGTTAGTCCGATTGACTTGAAAATTGGTATGCAGTGTCTTGGTCCAAGGTGCCATGTATGTCTATGAGGACATTGGCGTATCTCAAAAAACATGGCCGCCATCGACCAATGAAATTTGAGCACCTATTAGACAAGGTTAACGGTGGCCAATCGGAATGAAACTCGATGGGCATGTTCGACTCATGGCCCTAGAGGTCTGTAAGAGTTTTGAAAGAAATCGGCCACTAGTTGGCGCTAACGAGTTTTATGGCTCTGTAATCACGTCGTGTAAAACTTAACAACTTTTGATGCTTTTGTGCTTAAATGCATTAAAGGCCTTAACTGCTTGAACCCCGATAAATGCTGCTTGCAGCTTTAATTAGGGGTTCAAGCACGAAGTGCTGAAACCCTATTGTAATTGTCCTGATTTTTAGGGGTTCAAGCACGAAGTGCTGAACACCTATTGTATTTGTAAAGATTTTTAGGGGTTCAAGCACGAAGTGCTGAAACCCTATTGTAATTGTACTGATTTTTAGGGGTTCAAGCACGAAGTGCTGAAACCCTATTGTAATTGTACTGATTTTTATTATTATTATTAGGGGTTCAAGCACGAAGTGCTGAAACCCTATTGTAATTGTACTGATTTTTATTATTATTATTATTATTATTCCGCCGTAAAACGCATCGTGCAGCCCAAACCGTAAGAGCTGGAACTTTGAAACTTTGCCATATGGTAGTACAAAAATCGAGGAGAGGTTATCAAATTATGACCTCGAATGGCCCATAGGTGGCGCTATAGAAACCAAAAGCGCGAAACTGCTCATAACTCCTAGACCGTATGTCGTAGACTCAAGTGTCTTATATCATTGGAAAGCTGGATGCCTGACGAACAAAACGTATATCTCCGATTTCATTTCCGCCATGATAGATTTTCCGCCATTTTGAATTTTGTCAAAAACCTACTTTTGCGAACTAGTCCCTGGTTTTTTGCCCGATCGGAACCAAACCAGTGCAGAAATGTTCTCTGGAGTCTGAATATCAATAATTATCGAAAAAAAGTTGAAATTTCCATTCACGGTCGCTAAGGGGCGCCCAAATGTATGTTGTGGGAGGAGCCTATTTTACTAAAACGGCTATAACTCCAGAAGTAAATGAGGTATCTTCACCAAACTCGGTACACATGTGTAAGAGGTCAATTTGAGGTCACAGTAAAAAAACCGCGGCGAATGGCCACATGGTGGCGCTATAACATGAAAAAAACATAAAACGGCCCATAACCACCTGACCGTTAGTCCGATTGACTTGAAAATTGGTATGCAGTGTCTTGGTCCAAGGTGCCATGTATGTCTATGAGGACATTGGTGTATCTCAAAAAACATGGCCGCCATCGGCCAATGAAGTTTGAGCACCTATAAGACAAGGTTAACGGACGTCGATCGGAACGAAACTCGATGGGCATGTTCGACTCATGGCCCTAGAGGTCTGTAAGAATTTTGAAAGAAATCGGCCACTAGTTGGCGCTAACGAGTTTTTTGGCTCTGTAATTACGTGGTGTTACACTTATCGTCATAAAATGCATATCATTTGATAGATCTGCTCATGCTCAACAACTTTGCCTCAAGAACCACTAATGTCAATCAAACCATTAATTAATTATTCATGAATATGTTAAAAACCTACTTTTGCGAACTAGTCCCTGGTTTTTCGCCCGATCGGAACCAGACCAGTCTAGGACAATTCTCTGGACTCTCTAGATCAATAATTATCGAAAAAAAGTTTAACTTTTGCATTTGGGTGGCTGTAATAGGGTAATTTATAAAAGGGGCGTGGCAAAATACACTAAAATGCCTATAAATCATAAATGAAAACTCAGAACTTCACAAAAATTGGTGAGCATATGTGACATAACATCATTAACAAGCATGCCAAATTTTATGGAGATCGGACCAAAGGTGGCGCTATAACTGTTAAAAAGCTTTAAAACCATATATTACCTATGGTAAATTGCCTGCATTGGCTGTAAATGGTCTTTTTCATCTATAATGTCAGTGTTTACATGCTTGCTAAATACATTTTAATAACTTTTGATGCTTTTGTGCTTATAAACCTTAAAGGCCTTAACAGCTTGAACCCCGATAAATGCTGCTTGCAGCTTTAATTAGGGGTTCAAGCACGAAGTGCTGAAACCCTATTGTAATTGTACTGATTTTTAGGGGTTCAAGCACGAAGTGCTGAAACCCTATTGTAATTGTCCTGATTTTTATTATTATTATTTTTCCGCCATAAAACACATCGTGCAGCCCAAACCGTAAGACCTAGAGACTTGAAACTTTGCCAGATAGTAGTACTATTGCTCGCTACTCAGATACACGGACTCAGCCCAATCGGCCCATAGGTGGCGCTATAGCAATCAAAAGCGCGAAACTGCTCAGAACTCCCAGACCGTAAGGCGTAGCTTCAAGTGTCTTATATCATTGAAATCCAGAGCTCCTGAAGAAAAAAACGTATATCTCCGATTTCATTTCCGCCATGATAGATTTTTCGCCATTTTGAATTTTGTCAAAAACCTATTTTTGCAAACTAGTCCCTGGTTTTTCGCCCGATCGGAACCAAACCAGTGCAGAATTGTTCTCTGGCGTCTGAAGATCAATAATTATCGAAAAAAAGTTGAAATTTCGATTCATGGTCGCTAGGGGGTCCAAAATTAACGTTGTGGGAGGAGCCAATTTTACTAAAATGGCTATAACTCAAGAAGTAATTAAGTAAACTTCACCAAACTTGGTACACATGTGTAAGAGGTCAATCTGAGGTCACAGTAAAAAAAAGTGCGTCGATTGGCCACAGGGTGGCGCTATAAAAAAAAAAAAACGTATAGACAACTGACCGTTTTTCTGAATTACTTGAAATTTGGTAAGCAGTGTCTTGGCCCAAGGGGCCATGTATGTCTAAAAGGATATTGGTGTATCTCGAAAAACATGGCCGCCATTGGCCAATGAGGTTTGAGCACCGTTAACGAAGTCCGATCGGAGCGAAACTCGGTGGGCATGTTCGGCTCAAGCCCCTAGAGGTCTGTAAGAATTTTGAAAGAAATCGGCCACTAGTTGGCGCTAACGAGTTTTAAGGCTCTGTAATCACGTGGTGTTACACTTATTGTCACAAAATGCATATCATTTGATAGATCTCCTCATGCTGAACAACTTTGCCTCAAAAACCATTGCTGTCAATCAAACAGTTCATTAAATATTCATGAATATGTTAAAAACCTACTTTTGCGAACTAGTCCCTGGTTTTTCGCCCGATCGGAACCAGACCAGTCTAGGACAATTCTCTGGACTCTCTAGATAAATAATTATCAAAAAAAAGTTGAACTTTTGCATTTGCCTGGCTGTAACAGGCTCATTTAGGAAAGGGGAGGGACAAAAAAACACTCAAAAGCCTATACAACCTAAGGGAAAACCCCAAACTTCACAAAAATCGATGAGCATATGTGTCCTAACATGGTGAAGAAGCATGCCAAGTTTCGTGAAGATCGGACAATTTTTATTAGGGGTTCAAGCACGAAGTGCTGAAACCCTATTGTAATTGTACTGATTTTTATTATTATTATTATTATTATTAGGGGTTCAAGCACGAAGTGCTGAAACCCTATTGTAATTGTACTGATTTTTAGGGGTTCAAGCACGAAGTGCTGAAACCCTATTGTAATTGTACTGATTAGGGGTTCAAGCACGAAGTGCTGAACACCTATTGTTATTGTAAGGATTTTTATTATTATTATTTTCCCCTAAAACATGCAGCCCAAACCGTAAATGCTGGAGACTTGAAACTCAGCCAAATGGTAGTCCTCAATTTGGGGAGAACCTATCAAAGTATGACAACGATTGGCCAATAGGTGGCGCTACAGCAAGCAAAAGTATGAAATCAGCCATAACTCCTAGACCGTTTGTCATAGACTCAAGTATCTTATATCACTGTAATCCTTGGCTCAAGACGGACAAAATGTATATCTCCGATTTCATTTCCGCCTGGAAAAATTTTCCGCCATTTTGAATTTTGTCCAAAACCTACTTTTGCGAACTAGTCCCTGGTTTTTTGCCTGATCGGAACCAAAAAAGTGCATACATGTTCTCTGGAGTCTGGTTATCAATAATTATCGAAAAAAAGTTGAAATTTCGATCCACGGTTGCTAAGGGGCGTCAAAACGTTTGCAGGAGGCGGAGCTCATTTTACTAAAATGGCTATAACTCGTGAACGAAATGAGATATTTTCACCAAACTCGGTACACATGTGTAAGAGGTCAATCTGAGGTCACAGTAAAAAAATAGCGGCGATTGGCCACATGGTGGCGCTATAACATGAAAAAAACATAAAACAGGCTATAACCACCTGACCGTTAGTCCGATTGACTTGAAAATTGGTATGCAGTGTCTTGGTCCAAGGTGTCATGTATGTCTATGAGGACATTGGTGTATCTCAAAAAACATGGCCGCCATCAGCCAATGAAGTTTGAGCACCTATTAGACAAGGTTAACGGTGGCTGATTGAAACAAAACTCAGTGGGCATGTTCGACTCATGGCCCTAGAGGTCTGTAAGAATTTTGAAAGAAATCGACCACTAGTTGGCGCTAACAAGGTTTACGCCCTCTGTAATCACGTGGTGTTGCACACATCAACACAATATGCATATCATTTGATAGATCTGCTCATGCTGAACAACTTTGCCTCAAGAGCCACTGCTGTCAATCAAACCGTTCATTAAATATTCACAAACATGTTAAAAACCTACTTTTGCGAACTAGTCCCTGGTTTTTCGCCCGATCAGAACCAGACCAGTCTAGGGCAATTCTCTGGACTCTCTAGATCAATAATTATCGAAAAAAAGTTGAACTTTTGCATTTGGATGGCTGTAATAGGGTCATTTAGAAAATGGGCGTGGCAAAATACACTAAAAAGCCTATAAATCCTTAATAAAAACTCAGAACTTCACAAAAATTGATGAGCATATGTGACATAACATGCTAAAGAAGCATGGCAATTTTTATGGAGATCGGACCATAGGTGGCGCTATAACTGTTAAAAAGCTTTAAAACCATATATTTCCCATGGTAAACTACCTGTATTGGCTGTAAATGGTCTTTTCCGTCTATTATGTCATGCTTGCTAAATAAAACGTAATAACTTTTGATGCTTTTGTGCTTAAAGGCCTTAATTGCTTGAACCCCGCTAAATGCTGCTTGCAGCTTTAATTAGGGGTTCAAGCACGAAGTGCTGAAACCCTATTGTAATTGTACTGATTTTTATTAGGGGTTCAAGCACGAAGTGCTGAAACCCTATTGTAATTGTACTGATTTTTATTATTATTATTATTATTATTATTATTATTCTTCCGCCGTAAAACGCATCGTGCAGCCCAAACCGTAAGTGCTAGAGACTTGAAACTTGGCCAGATGGTAGTACAAAAATCGAGGAGAGGTTATCAAATTATGACGCTGATTGGCCCATAGGTGGCGCTATAGCAACCAAAAGCGTGAAACTGGTCATAACTCCTAGACGATAAGTCATAGACTCAAGTGTCTTATATCATTGGAAAGCTGGACGCCTGACGAACAAAACGTATATCTCCGATTTTATTTCCGTCATGATAGATTTTCCGCCATTTTGAATTTTGTCAAAAACCTACTTTTGCAAACTAGTCCCTGGTTTTTCGTCCGATCGGAACCAAACCAGAGCAGAATTGTTCTCTGGAGTCTGAAGATCAATAATTGTCGAAAAAAAGTCGAAATTCCGATTCCTGGTCGCTAGGGGGTGATAAATTAAGGTTGTGGGAGGAGCCTATTTTACTAAAATGGCTATAACTCGAGAAGTAAATGAGATATCTTCACCAAACTTGGCACACATGTTTAAGAGGTCAATCTGAGGTCACAGTAAAAAAATTGCGTCGATTGGCCACATGGTGGCGCTATAAACAAAAAAAAACATATAGACACCTGACCGTTTTTCCGAATTACTTGAAATTTGGTATGCAGTGTCTTGGCCCAAGGGGCCACCTATGTCTAAAAGGATATTGGCGTATCTCGAAAAACATGGCCGCCATTGGCCAATGAGGTTTGAGCACCGTTAACGAAGTCCGATCGGAGCGAAACTCGGTGGGCATGTTCGGCTCAAGCCCCTAGAGTTCTGTAAGAATTTTGAAAGAAATCGGCCACTAGTTGGCGCTAACGAGTTTTATGGCTCTGTAATCACGTGGTGTTACACTGATCATCACAAAATGCATATCATCTTATAGATCTGCTCATGCTGAACAACTTTGCCTCAAGAACCATTGCTGTCAATCAAACACTTAATTAAATATTCATGAATATGTTAAAAACCTACTTTTGCGAACTAGTCCCTGGTTTTTCGCCCGATCGGAACCAGACCAGTCTAGGACAATTCTCTGGACTCTCTAGATCAATAATTATTGAAAAAAAGTTTAACTTTTGCATTTGGGTGGCTGTAATAGGGTAATTTATAAAAGGGGCGTGGCAAAATACACTGAAATGCCTATAAATCATAAATGAAAACTCAGAACTTCACAAAAATTGGTGAGCATATGTGACATAACATCATTAACAAGCATGCCAAATTTTATGGAGATCGGACCAAAGGTGGCGCTATAACTGTTAAAAAGCTTTAAAACCATATATTTCCCATGGTAAACTGCCTGTATTGGCTGTAAATGGTCTTTTCCGTCTATTATGTCAGTTGTTAAATGCTTTCTAAATAAAACTTAATGTCTTTTGATGCTTGTGTGCTTAAAGGCCTTAACTGCTTGAACCCCGATAAATGCTGCTTGCAGCTTTAATTAGGGGTTCAAGCATGAAATGCTGAAACCCTATTGTTATTGTAAGGATTTTTATTATTATTATTATTTTCCCCTAAAACGCATCGTGCAGACCAAACCGTAAGAGCTGGAACCTTGAAAGTTGGCCAAATGATAGTGCTCAATTTGGGGAGAACCTATCAAAATATGGCCCAGATTGGCCAATAGGTGGTGCTATAATGACCACATTTACTAAATTGGTCATAACTCATACATAGTTTGTCCTAGAGGCTCAAATTTAGCATCACTGTGATCCCTGGCTCCAGACGAACAACATGGCTATCTCCAAATCCCGATTTGAGCAAAAAAAAAATTTATATGGCCACTTTTGTCCAAAGCCTACTTTGGCAAACTAGTCCCTGGTTTTTGGTCCAATCAGAACAAGACCAGTCTAGGACAATTCTCTGGACTCTCTAGATAAATAATTATCGAAAAAAAGTTGAACTTTTGCATTTGCCTGGCTGTAACAGGGTCATTTAGGAAAGTGGAGGGACAAAAAACACTCAAAAGCCTATACAACCTAAGGGAAAACACCAAACTTCACAAAAATCGATGGACATATGTGTCCTAACATGGTGAAGAAGCATGCCAAGTTTCGTGAAGATCGGACAATAGGTGGCGCTATAACTGGCAAAAACGTCTCTTCTTATTAGGGGTTCAAGCATGAAATGCTGAAACCCTATTGTTATTGTAAGGATTTTTATTATTATTATTATTTTCCCCTAAAACGCATCGTGCAGACCAAACCGTAAGAGCTGGAACCTTGAAAGTTGGCCAAATGATAGTGCTCAATTTGGGGAGAACCTATCAAAATATGGCCCAGATTGGCCAATAGGTGGTGCTATAATGACCACATTTACTAAATTGGTCATAACTCATACATAGTTTGTCCTAGAGGCTCAAATTTAGCATCACTGTGATCCCTGGCTCCAGACGAACAACATGGCTATCTCCAAATCCCGATTTGAGCAAAAAAAAAATTTATATGGCCACTTTTGTCCAAAGCCTACTTTGGCAAACTAGTCCCTGGTTTTTGGTCCAATCAGAACAAGACCAGTCTAGGACAATTCTCTGGACTCTCTAGATAAATAATTATCGAAAAAAAGTTGAACTTTTGCATTTGCCTGGCTGTAACAGGGTCATTTAGGAAAGTGGAGGGACAAAAAACACTCAAAAGCCTATACAACCTAAGGGAAAACACCAAACTTCACAAAAATCGATGGACATATGTGTCCTAACATGGTGAAGAAGCATGCCAAGTTTCGTGAAGATCGGACAATAGGTGGCGCTATAACTGGCAAAAACGTCTCTTCTTATTAGGGGTTCAAGCATGAAATGCTGAAACCCTATTGTTATTGTAAGGATTTTTATTATTATTATTATTTTCCCCTAAAACGCATCGTGCAGACCAAACCGTAAGAGCTGGAACCTTGAAAGTTGGCCAAATGATAGTGCTCAATTTGGGGAGAACCTATCAAAATATGGCCCAGATTGGCCAATAGGTGGTGCTATAATGACCACATTTACTAAATTGGTCATAACTCATACATAGTTTGTCCTAGAGGCTCAAATTTAGCATCACTGTGATCCCTGGCTCCAGACGAACAACATGGCTATCTCCAAATCCCGATTTGAGCAAAAAAAAAATTTATATGGCCACTTTTGTCCAAAGCCTACTTTGGCAAACTAGTCCCTGGTTTTTGGTCCAATCAGAACAAGACCAGTCTAGGACAATTCTCTGGACTCTCTAGATAAATAATTATCGAAAAAAAGTTGAACTTTTGCATTTGCCTGGCTGTAACAGGGTCATTTAGGAAAGTGGAGGGACAAAAAACACTCAAAAGCCTATACAACCTAAGGGAAAACACCAAACTTCACAAAAATCGATGGACATATGTGTCCTAACATGGTGAAGAAGCATGCCAAGTTTCGTGAAGATCGGACAATAGGTGGCGCTATAACTGGCAAAAACGTCTCTTCTTATTAGGGGTTCAAGCATGAAATGCTGAAACCCTATTGTTATTGTAAGGATTTTTATTATTATTATTATTTTCCCCTAAAACGCATCGTGCAGACCAAACCGTAAGAGCTGGAACCTTGAAAGTTGGCCAAATGATAGTGCTCAATTTGGGGAGAACCTATCAAAATATGGCCCAGATTGGCCAATAGGTGGTGCTATAATGACCACATTTACTAAATTGGTCATAACTCATACATAGTTTGTCCTAGAGGCTCAAATTTAGCATCACTGTGATCCCTGGCTCCAGACGAACAACATGGCTATCTCCAAATCCCGATTTGAGCAAAAAAAAAATTTATATGGCCACTTTTGTCCAAAGCCTACTTTGGCAAACTAGTCCCTGGTTTTTGGTCCAATCAGAACAAGACCAGTCTAGGACAATTCTCTGGACTCTCTAGATAAATAATTATCGAAAAAAAGTTGAACTTTTGCATTTGCCTGGCTGTAACAGGGTCATTTAGGAAAGTGGAGGGACAAAAAACACTCAAAAGCCTATACAACCTAAGGGAAAACACCAAACTTCACAAAAATCGATGGACATATGTGTCCTAACATGGTGAAGAAGCATGCCAAGTTTCGTGAAGATCGGACAATAGGTGGCGCTATAACTGGCAAAAACGTCTCTTCTTATTAGGGGTTCAAGCATGAAATGCTGAAACCCTATTGTTATTGTAAGGATTTTTATTAGGGGTTCAAGCATGAAATGCTGAAACCCTATTGTAATTGTAAGGATTCGTAAAACGCATCGTGCAGGACAAACCGTAAGGCCTAGAGACGTGAAACCTGGCCAGATGGTAGGCCTCAATTTGGGGACAACCTATCAGAGTATGACCCCAATTGGCCGATAGGTGGCGCTACAGCAACCAAAAGTACTAAATCGCTCACAACTCTTAGACCGTTTGTCCCAGGATCAAGTGTCTTATATCGTTGGAATCCTTGGCTCAAGTCGGACAAAATGGCTATCTCCGATTTGGATGTAGGCAGGGAACATTTTCTGCTATGTCGGATTTTGTCCAAAACCTACTTTGGCAAACTAGTCCCTGGTTTTTGGTCCAATCAGAACAAGACCAGTCTAGGACAATTCTCTGGACTCTCTAGATAAATAATTATCGAAAAAAAGTTGAACTTTTGCATTTGCCTGGCTGTAACAGGGTCATTTAGGAAAGTGGAGGGACAAAAAACACTCAAAAGCCTATACAACCTAAGGGAAAACACCAAACTTCACAAAAATCGATGGACATATGTGTCCTAACATGGTGAAGAAGCATGCCAAGTTTCGTGAAGATCGGACAATAGGTGGCGCTATAACTGGCAAAAACGTCTCTTCTTATTAGGGGTTCAAGCATGAAATGCTGAAACCCTATTGTTATTGTAAGGATTTTTATTAGGGGTTCAAGCATGAAATGCTGAAACCCTATTGTAATTGTAAGGATTCGTAAAACGCATCGTGCAGGACAAACCGTAAGGCCTAGAGACGTGAAACCTGGCCAGATGGTAGGCCTCAATTTGGGGACAACCTATCAGAGTATGACCCCAATTGGCCGATAGGTGGCGCTACAGCAACCAAAAGTACTAAATCGCTCACAACTCTTAGACCGTTTGTCCCAGGATCAAGTGTCTTATATCGTTGGAATCCTTGGCTCAAGTCGGACAAAATGGCTATCTCCGATTTGGATGTAGGCAGGGAACATTTTCTGCTATGTCGGATTTTGTCCAAAACCTACTTTTGCGAACTAGTCCCTGGTTTTTGGCCCGATCGGAACCAAACCAGTCTAGGACAATTCTCTGGACTCTCTAGATCAATAATTATCGAAAAAAAGTTGAACTTTTGCATTTGGGTGGCTGTAACAGGGTCATTTAGAAAAGGGGCGTGGCAAAATACACTAAAAAGCCTATAAATCCCAAATGAAAACTCAGAACTTCACAAAAATTGATGAGCATATGTGTCAGAACATGGTGAGGAAGCATGCAGAGTTTCATGGAGATCGGACCATAGGTGGCGCTATAACTGGCAAAAAGCCTTCATTCTTATTAGGGGTTCAAGCATGAAATGCTGAAACCCTATTGTAATTGTAAGGATTCGTAAAACGCATCGTGCAGGACAAACCGTAAGGCCTAGAGACGTGAAACCTGGCCAGATGGTAGGCCTCAATTTGGGGACAACCTATCAGAGTATGACCCCAATTGGCCCATAGGTGGCGCTACAGCAACCAAAAGTACTAAATCGCTCACAACTCTTAGACCGTTTGTCCCAGGATCAAGTGTCTTATATCGTTGGAATCCTTGGCTCAAGGCGGACAAAATGGCTATCTCCGATTTGGATGTAGGCAGGGAACATTTTCTGCTATGTCGGATTTTGTCCAAAACCTACTTTTGCGAACTAGTCCCTGGTTTTTGGCCCGATCGGAACCAAACCAGTCTAGGACAATTCTCTGGACTCTCTAGATCAATAATTATCGAAAAAAAGTTGAACTTTTGCATTTGGGTGGCTGTAACAGGGTCATTTAGAAAAGGGGCGTGGCAAAATACACTAAAAAGCCTATAAATCCCAAATGAAAACTCAGAACTTCACAAAAATTGATGAGCATATGTGTCAGAACATGGTGAGGAAGCATGCAGAGTTTCATGGAGATCGGACCATAGGTGGCGCTATAACTGGCAAAAAGCCTTCATTCTTATTAGGGGTTCAAGCATGAAATGCTGAAACCCTATTGTAATTGTAAGGATTCGTAAAACGCATCGTGCAGGACAAACCGTAAGGCCTAGAGACGTGAAACCTGGCCAGATGGTAGGCCTCAATTTGGGGACAACCTATCAGAGTATGACCCCAATTGGCCGATAGGTGGCGCTACAGCAACCAAAAGTACTAAATCGCTCACAACTCTTAGACCGTTTGTCCCAGGATCAAGTGTCTTATATCGTTGGAATCCTTGGCTCAAGTCGGACAAAATGGCTATCTCCGATTTGGATGTAGGCAGGGAACATTTTCTGCTATGTCGGATTTTGTCCAAAACCTACTTTTGCGAACTAGTCCCTGGTTTTTGGCCCGATCGGAACCAAACCAGTCTAGGACAATTCTCTGGACTCTCTAGATCAATAATTATCGAAAAAAAGTTGAACTTTTGCATTTGGGTGGCTGTAACAGGGTCATTTAGAAAAGGGGCGTGGCAAAATACACTAAAAAGCCTATAAATCCCAAATGAAAACTCAGAACTTCACAAAAATTGATGAGCATATGTGTCAGAACATGGTGAGGAAGCATGCAGAGTTTCATGGAGATCGGACCATAGGTGGCGCTATAACTGGCAAAAAGCCTTCATTCTTATTAGGGGTTCAAGCATGAAATGCTGAAACCCTATTGTAATTGTAAGGATTCGTAAAACGCATCGTGCAGGACAAACCGTAAGGCCTAGAGACGTGAAACCTGGCCAGATGGTAGGCCTCAATTTGGGGACAACCTATCAGAGTATGACCCCAATTGGCCCATAGGTGGCGCTACAGCAACCAAAAGTACTAAATCGCTCACAACTCTTAGACCGTTTGTCCCAGGATCAAGTGTCTTATATCGTTGGAATCCTTGGCTCAAGTCGGACAAAATGGCTATCTCCGATTTGGATGTAGGCAGGGAACATTTTCTGCTATGTCGGATTTTGTCCAAAACCTACTTTTGCGAACTAGTCCCTGGTTTTTGGCCCGATCGGAACCAAACCAGTCTAGGACAATTCTCTGGACTCTCTAGATCAATAATTATCGAAAAAAAGTTGAACTTTTGCATTTGGGTGGCTGTAACAGGGTCATTTAGAAAAGGGGCGTGGCAAAATACACTAAAAAGCCTATAAATCCCAAATGAAAACTCAGAACTTCACAAAAATTGATGAGCATATGTGTCAGAACATGGTGAGGAAGCATGCAGAGTTTCATGGAGATCGGACCATAGGTGGCGCTATAACTGGCAAAAAGCCTTCATTCTTATTAGGGGTTCAAGCATGAAATGCTGAAACCCTATTGTAATTGTAAGGATTCGTAAAACGCATCGTGCAGGACAAACCGTAAGGCCTAGAGACGTGAAACCTGGCCAGATGGTAGGCCTCAATTTGGGGACAACCTATCAGAGTATGACCCCAATTGGCCCATAGGTGGCGCTACAGCAACCAAAAGTACTAAATCGCTCACAACTCTTAGACCGTTTGTCCCAGGATCAAGTGTCTTATATCGTTGGAATCCTTGGCTCAAGGCGGACAAAATGGCTATCTCCGATTTGGATGTAGGCAGGGAACATTTTCTGCTATGTCGGATTTTGTCCAAAACCTACTTTTGCGAACTAGTCCCTGGTTTTTGGCCCGATCGGAACCAAACCAGTCTAGGACAATTCTCTGGACTCTCTAGATCAATAATTATCGAAAAAAAGTTGAACTTTTGCATTTGGGTGGCTGTAACAGGGTCATTTAGAAAAGGGGCGTGGCAAAATACACTAAAAAGCCTATAAATCCCAAATGAAAACTCAGAACTTCACAAAAATTGATGAGCATATGTGTCAGAACATGGTGAGGAAGCATGCAGAGTTTCATGGAGATCGGACCATAGGTGGCGCTATAACTGGCAAAAAGCCTTCATTCTTATTAGGGGTTCAAGCATGAAATGCTGAAACCCTATTGTAATTGTAAGGATTCGTAAAACGCATCGTGCAGGACAAACCGTAAGGCCTAGAGACGTGAAACCTGGCCAGATGGTAGGCCTCAATTTGGGGACAACCTATCAGAGTATGACCCCAATTGGCCGATAGGTGGCGCTACAGCAACCAAAAGTACTAAATCGCTCACAACTCTTAGACCGTTTGTCCCAGGATCAAGTGTCTTATATCGTTGGAATCCTTGGCTCAAGTCGGACAAAATGGCTATCTCCGATTTGGATGTAGGCAGGGAACATTTTCTGCTATGTCGGATTTTGTCCAAAACCTACTTTTGCGAACTAGTCCCTGGTTTTTGGCCCGATCGGAACCAAACCAGTCTAGGACAATTCTCTGGACTCTCTAGATCAATAATTATCGAAAAAAAGTTGAACTTTTGCATTTGGGTGGCTGTAACAGGGTCATTTAGAAAAGGGGCGTGGCAAAATACACTAAAAAGCCTATAAATCCCAAATGAAAACTCAGAACTTCACAAAAATTGATGAGCATATGTGTCAGAACATGGTGAGGAAGCATGCAGAGTTTCATGGAGATCGGACCATAGGTGGCGCTATAACTGGCAAAAAGCCTTCATTCTTATTAGGGGTTCAAGCATGAAATGCTGAAACCCTATTGTAATTGTAAGGATTCGTAAAACGCATCGTGCAGGACAAACCGTAAGGCCTAGAGACGTGAAACCTGGCCAGATGGTAGGCCTCAATTTGGGGACAACCTATCAGAGTATGACCCCAATTGGCCCATAGGTGGCGCTACAGCAACCAAAAGTACTAAATCGCTCACAACTCTTAGACCGTTTGTCCCAGGATCAAGTGTCTTATATCGTTGGAATCCTTGGCTCAAGGCGGACAAAATGGCTATCTCCGATTTGGATGTAGGCAGGGAACATTTTCTGCTATGTCGGATTTTGTCCAAAACCTACTTTTGCGAACTAGTCCCTGGTTTTTGGCCCGATCGGAACCAAACCAGTCTAGGACAATTCTCTGGACTCTCTAGATCAATAATTATCGAAAAAAAGTTGAACTTTTGCATTTGGGTGGCTGTAACAGGGTCATTTAGAAAAGGGGCGTGGCAAAATACACTAAAAAGCCTATAAATCCCAAATGAAAACTCAGAACTTCACAAAAATTGATGAGCATATGTGTCAGAACATGGTGAGGAAGCATGCAGAGTTTCATGGAGATCGGACCATAGGTGGCGCTATAACTGGCAAAAAGCCTTCATTCTTATTAGGGGTTCAAGCATGAAATGCTGAAACCCTATTGTAATTGTAAGGATTCGTAAAACGCATCGTGCAGGACAAACCGTAAGGCCTAGAGACGTGAAACCTGGCCAGATGGTAGGCCTCAATTTGGGGACAACCTATCAGAGTATGACCCCAATTGGCCCATAGGTGGCGCTACAGCAACCAAAAGTACTAAATCGCTCACAACTCTTAGACCGTTTGTCCCAGGATCAAGTGTCTTATATCGTTGGAATCCTTGGCTCAAGTCGGACAAAATGGCTATCTCCGATTTGGATGTAGGCAGGGAACATTTTCTGCTATGTCGGATTTTGTCCAAAACCTACTTTTGCGAACTAGTCCCTGGTTTTTGGCCCGATCGGAACCAAACCAGTCTAGGACAATTCTCTGGACTCTCTAGATCAATAATTATCGAAAAAAAGTTGAACTTTTGCATTTGGGTGGCTGTAACAGGGTCATTTAGAAAAGGGGCGTGGCAAAATACACTAAAAAGCCTATAAATCCCAAATGAAAACTCAGAACTTCACAAAAATTGATGAGCATATGTGTCAGAACATGGTGAGGAAGCATGCAGAGTTTCATGGAGATCGGACCATAGGTGGCGCTATAACTGGCAAAAAGCCTTCATTCTTATTAGGGGTTCAAGCATGAAATGCTGAAACCCTATTGTAATTGTAAGGATTCGTAAAACGCATCGTGCAGGACAAACCGTAAGGCCTAGAGACGTGAAACCTGGCCAGATGGTAGGCCTCAATTTGGGGACAACCTATCAGAGTATGACCCCAATTGGCCCATAGGTGGCGCTACAGCAACCAAAAGTACTAAATCGCTCACAACTCTTAGACCGTTTGTCCCAGGATCAAGTGTCTTATATCGTTGGAATCCTTGGCTCAAGTCGGACAAAATGGCTATCTCCGATTTGGATGTAGGCAGGGAACATTTTCTGCTATGTCGGATTTTGTCCAAAACCTACTTTTGCGAACTAGTCCCTGGTTTTTGGCCCGATCGGAACCAAACCAGTCTAGGACAATTCTCTGGACTCTCTAGATCAATAATTATCGAAAAAAAGTTGAACTTTTGCATTTGGGTGGCTGTAACAGGGTCATTTAGAAAAGGGGCGTGGCAAAATACACTAAAAAGCCTATAAATCCCAAATGAAAACTCAGAACTTCACAAAAATTGATGAGCATATGTGTCAGAACATGGTGAGGAAGCATGCAGAGTTTCATGGAGATCGGACCATAGGTGGCGCTATAACTGGCAAAAAGCCTTCATTCTTATTAGGGGTTCAAGCATGAAATGCTGAAACCCTATTGTAATTGTAAGGATTCGTAAAACGCATCGTGCAGGACAAACCGTAAGGCCTAGAGACGTGAAACCTGGCCAGATGGTAGGCCTCAATTTGGGGACAACCTATCAGAGTATGACCCCAATTGGCCCATAGGTGGCGCTACAGCAACCAAAAGTACTAAATCGCTCACAACTCTTAGACCGTTTGTCCCAGGATCAAGTGTCTTATATCGTTGGAATCCTTGGCTCAAGGCGGACAAAATGGCTATCTCCGATTTGGATGTAGGCAGGGAACATTTTCTGCTATGTCGGATTTTGTCCAAAACCTACTTTTGCGAACTAGTCCCTGGTTTTTGGCCCGATCGGAACCAAACCAGTCTAGGACAATTCTCTGGACTCTCTAGATCAATAATTATCGAAAAAAAGTTGAACTTTTGCATTTGGGTGGCTGTAACAGGGTCATTTAGAAAAGGGGCGTGGCAAAATACACTAAAAAGCCTATAAATCCCAAATGAAAACTCAGAACTTCACAAAAATTGATGAGCATATGTGTCAGAACATGGTGAGGAAGCATGCAGAGTTTCATGGAGATCGGACCATAGGTGGCGCTATAACTGGCAAAAAGCCTTCATTCTTATTAGGGGTTCAAGCATGAAATGCTGAAACCCTATTGTAATTGTAAGGATTCGTAAAACGCATCGTGCAGGACAAACCGTAAGGCCTAGAGACGTGAAACCTGGCCAGATGGTAGGCCTCAATTTGGGGACAACCTATCAGAGTATGACCCCAATTGGCCGATAGGTGGCGCTACAGCAACCAAAAGTACTAAATCGCTCACAACTCTTAGACCGTTTGTCCCAGGATCAAGTGTCTTATATCGTTGGAATCCTTGGCTCAAGTCGGACAAAATGGCTATCTCCGATTTGGATGTAGGCAGGGAACATTTTCTGCTATGTCGGATTTTGTCCAAAACCTACTTTTGCGAACTAGTCCCTGGTTTTTGGCCCGATCGGAACCAAACCAGTCTAGGACAATTCTCTGGACTCTCTAGATCAATAATTATCGAAAAAAAGTTGAACTTTTGCATTTGGGTGGCTGTAACAGGGTCATTTAGAAAAGGGGCGTGGCAAAATACACTAAAAAGCCTATAAATCCCAAATGAAAACTCAGAACTTCACAAAAATTGATGAGCATATGTGTCAGAACATGGTGAGGAAGCATGCAGAGTTTCATGGAGATCGGACCATAGGTGGCGCTATAACTGGCAAAAAGCCTTCATTCTTATTAGGGGTTCAAGCATGAAATGCTGAAACCCTATTGTAATTGTAAGGATTCGTAAAACGCATCGTGCAGGACAAACCGTAAGGCCTAGAGACGTGAAACCTGGCCAGATGGTAGGCCTCAATTTGGGGACAACCTATCAGAGTATGACCCCAATTGGCCCATAGGTGGCGCTACAGCAACCAAAAGTACTAAATCGCTCACAACTCTTAGACCGTTTGTCCCAGGATCAAGTGTCTTATATCGTTGGAATCCTTGGCTCAAGGCGGACAAAATGGCTATCTCCGATTTGGATGTAGGCAGGGAACATTTTCTGCTATGTCGGATTTTGTCCAAAACCTACTTTTGCGAACTAGTCCCTGGTTTTTGGCCCGATCGGAACCAAACCAGTCTAGGACAATTCTCTGGACTCTCTAGATCAATAATTATCGAAAAAAAGTTGAACTTTTGCATTTGGGTGGCTGTAACAGGGTCATTTAGAAAAGGGGCGTGGCAAAATACACTAAAAAGCCTATAAATCCCAAATGAAAACTCAGAACTTCACAAAAATTGATGAGCATATGTGTCAGAACATGGTGAGGAAGCATGCAGAGTTTCATGGAGATCGGACCATAGGTGGCGCTATAACTGGCAAAAAGC